>NC_142931.1:130575107-130597607 GCF_046866305.1 Octopus bimaculoides
AGACTATATAATATTGTACATCTTATTCAAACTTGTAAACTTACCCACATTTTTTTTCTACTATCTCCTTAGTTTGTTCCTACTTTATTTCATCCCGTTACTGTTACCTCATGATAATTTATATTCCAACTCATTCTAATGTATTCACTTTCGCACACTTCCTTTTAATTGGATGTTATAGATTGCATTTGTTTCTGAAGATAGTATAAGAATTTTTTTTCTACACCTTGTCCAAAGATCTATCTCTATTTTGATTCAATCCACTTTTTGTTATAATCGTTTATATATCTGCTTATATCCTAATGTATTTATTGCCACACATTTTCCTTAAATTTTATGCTGTATGTTATATTTATGCTATATCTTATATTTTTTACTTGTTTCAGTCATTGGACTCCGGCCATGCTGGGGCACCACTTTGAAGGGTTTTGTCGAACAAATCAACTAATATGCTTTTGTTAAAAAGTCTGGTACTTATTCTATCAGTCTCTTTTGCCGAACCGCTAAATTACGGGGACGTAAACATACCAACACAGGTAATCAAGTGGTGGTGGGTAAAAAGCACAAACACAAAGACGCACGTGCACACACACACACATACACACACACACATACACACACACACATACACACACACACATACACACACACACATACACACACACACATACACACACACACATACACACACACACATACACACACACACATGTATAGGTAAGTGCGTATGTATACGACGAGCGTCTTTCAGTGTTCGTTCACCAAATCCACTCACAAGGCTTTCATTGGCCTGGGGTTATAGCAGAAAACACTTTCCCAAGATATGCAGTGAAACAAGCCGAAATCATGTGTTTGGGAAACAAATACTTACCACATAGCCACATGTGCACCTCTGAAAATTAATTAGTTGGCCTTCTTGAAAGCCTGTAGTCTCAAATTTTCTCTTCTCTGTTTCCCACATCTATCAATTTAACGACATCCTCTGTACCCAATTTTTAGCTCCACATTTTATTTTCAAATTACATCACCAACTGTTTTTCGTAGTTAACTTCGAATATTTCTCAGCCAAAACAACACGTTTTTTACATTTAATAATACTTCTATTTAACATACAATAAATTATTCTCAGCAACGACTGACATCATCCTGTATAAAATGCAATGTTATTTTAGAACATACACGTTTTATAGACATCGCTTTGCATACTTCACTAAGGATAAGCATTTGCTCCACAAATATTAAGAGGATCTGTTTTACCTCATTTATTATTTCCAGGTTGTTTTTCAAGCTTGTGCTTATATATTTATAGACTTTTAGATACATTTTCACTAAACACATTTTCTCATGAATAATGTTATGAAAAAGAAAACATGTACATGCAATATTTTAATCTCTTTGTACGTCTTTGGATGCTTATCACTTTATTTCCGTCAATACCAAATAGTTACAGTCCTTTTCGTCGGCTTTTTCTAATTATTAAGGTAGAAAAATTATGAGAAAAGCCATTTCTATTCATTTTATCAAATACTGTACCAAGGACTTTCTATTTCTTGTTCTACTATATACACATATATATACATATACATACGTACATACATATATATAGATCGCTGACCACTACATTTATATTTTTCTTCTTGTTTCTCTCGTTATTTCTTTCTGTGTTCCTTTCAGTTGAAGAGTGTAGCACGAAACGTCAAAGACTTTCTCTATTCCCGAGCGTTAAACTAATACATCCATTTGTTGTTTACACCACCTGTCTTCGTCTGTTGTTTTTTTCGTAAATTCTCCCATATATATATACATATATATATATATATATATATATATATATATATATATATATATATATATATATATATAGTAACCCTTCAAAAGAGTGACATATCGGAAGAGAGATATAACATCCACACAGTTGGATCGAATCGTGGGGAATGACGTACTTGGTTTTTTTTCGTGGTCTTCCTCTACTTCTTGAAATTATGAGTCTACCTAGCATATAGGTATCGCCAAAATATTTATAAACTGGTTCAGCTTCATCTGAAATGTTATTAGAGAGATCTAAATATGCATTGTGGATTTCATCTGGGTGTGAAAATGCGAGAGTAGCCAGCTGTCGTAAACTTAAGGCTAAACTCTCATTACTTTTATATGCATCAACAAAGCCGTTCTTTTGAATACTTCGGTGCTCCCTAGAGGATAGTTTGTCTTTACACTTCTGGGATTTGATAAATTTGTATTCATCCATTATGGGCAAAACGATAATTAACAATAGAATAAGCGACCAAAAGCTCCAGAGTCAACTGAACTATTTTCCTAAAAACGCTTTAACACTTATTTTAACAGATACGGTTAAGTGATGGTTAAGTCAATAATTGTATGCATAATATCATTATAGAAGCATGAAGTCAATTACCATTGTAACAGTTTTAAGTCTGAACCCTTCCAGAATAGGAAAACTACACAAACAACAGTTAATGTTCTTTTATTTAGATTTGTCACTCTTTCGTTATGTCACTCATTTGCTATGTCACTCTATCGAAATGTCACTCTTTCAATTCACACCCATATATACGTACGGGCGCGCGCGTGTGTGTAATTCTTTTCTTAAATTATTAGTCAACCACGGCACAGGCGCAATGGCCCAGTGGTTAGGGCAGCGGACTCGCGGTCATAGGATCGCGGTTTCGATTCCCAGACCGGGCGTTGTGAGTGTTTATTGAGCGAAAACACCTAAAAGCTCCACGAGACTCCAGCAGGAGATGGTGGTGAACCCTGTTGTACTGTTCCACCACAACTTTCTCTCACTCTTACTTCCTGTTTCTGTTGTGCCTGTAATTCAAAGGGTCAGCCTTGTCACACAGTGTCACGCTAAATATCCCCGAGAACTACGTTAAGGGTACACGTGTCTGTGGAGTGCTCAGCCACTTGCACGTTAATTTCACGAGCAGGCTGTTCCGTTGATCGGATCAACAGGAACCCTCGACGTCGTAAGCGACGGAGTGCCAACAACAACAACACTCATCCGCGATTTAATTTTTCTCGATCTACTCACAACTAACGTAAATTCATTTTTATATAGCATTACAAATAGCTTAATTACACCCAGCAATACTGACATAATTCACTGTTATGTATATAAATTGTACAGCTACTTTTAGTTAAAATATTAATTAAACCAAATTTTATAAATAAAGATTTTAAAATGGCGTCTATTCACCTTAACAACACTTTTATTTTTAAGACTTAATAAATACAGTTATTTATTGTTCATATACAAATAACTATTCTTCAGTCATAGTTTAAAGGGCTATATTTGACGAAACTTCGAAGTCACTAACGTTTTTTAAAAAGACAAATATATAAAGCTCTACTTTACGTATTGAGTTCTTTATTCAGTGAATATTTGTTCGTTTTTATCTTTGGTTTTATATATAAAAACACATACGTGCGTATTTGTGTGTATGTGAGAGAGATAGAGGGACAGAGAGAGAGAGAGAGTGTGTGTGTACGTTCATATGTGTGTGTCTGTGAGTGTATATTAATGGATGTGTGTGCGCATATGTGCGTGTATGTATGTGTTTATATATGTATGTGTGTGTGTATGTATGTATATATATATATGAACACTCTCACACAGATACGTGTCGTAAGCAAGCAAAGTTATTCAAGGAAAGGTTAGAGAGATACCAGTTGGAAAATATCCAAATAACTAAAGAATATGTTAAAGATATTTACATCATATATATATATACATATATATATATATATATATATATATATATATATATATATATATATATATATATATATATATACATATATATATATATTTATATATATATATATATATATATATATATATATATATATATATATATATATAATGTCTCGATATATCGGTGTCACTGTCTTGAAGTGAGAGCGTAAAAGTAAAGCTGTCTTCATATGACTATAAATAAAAGCTGTAATGTATACGTATGAATGTATGAGTCCAATATTCGTTGCATCCCTGTTGTATGAATACGCAGAACCACAAGAGTAATACATAGTTATGAATGAATGCATAAATTGAATGCAAAACAAATAATACATTAATAATACATTATATAACATGATTATCACCATCTGAATCAAGCCTCTGACCCACAGTCGAGCTGTCTGTCTCCTTACTGTGCCTATTTTACAACGGCTAACGACTGCAGTGGGTTCTGCTCTCCAATGACGGCTGATTTGATCTTGAGTCAATCCCAGGGCCTGCATTGACCAATATATCAAACTCTCTCTCTCTCTCTCTCTCTCTCTCTCTCTCTCTCTCTCTCTCTCTCTCTCTCTCTCTCTCTCTATCTATCTATCTATCTATCTATATATATATATATATATATATATATATATATATATATATATATATATATATATCGAACATCACCCCTTTGGATTTACGTCTTTACTCTTGCTGTTTATGCTAGTGGTGGTGGTGGTGGTGGCGGCGGCGGTGGTGGTGACGGCGGCGGTGGCGGTGGTTATTATATAACCACAGGTCACGCTAACTCGAGTAAACCTATGATCACAAAGATCCTAGCGTTGACCAATGCGTCTTTCTTGTTTTACAAACGTAGTGTATCCAGGACTACATCTTCTAATTTGCGTTTTTCCCTTTTTTAATATGATGATAGACTACGGTTTGAAAAAAAATTTTCGTTGCTGTTGCTTCAAGATCTAATGTTCACGTAGAAGCTTCATCTATAGCTCACCATTGCTCATGTTTTCCCTACACTGGTCCCATTGCGTCAGGTAGGTATCAAGTCCATGAGCAAAACAAGTTCTGTCAGACAAAGCCAATAAGAAAAAAGTGAAGATGGTGATTGGTTATTGTTTCTGTTGTTGTTGTTTTTGTTGTTTAGCCCAGAGTCAACCCTGACCCTAGCAGACTAATGATCAAAGGCACTTCAGTTCGTTCCAGTTCCATTCTGTCTTCTTTTTTCTTAAAGATATCTAAATTAATTGACATAATTCTACGAAATAAAAATTATTATTATTATTATTTTAATATTATTATTATTATTATTATTATTATTTAGGCGGCGAGCTTGCAAAATCGTTATCACGCCGGACGAAATGCTTAGCGGTATTTCATCTGTCTTCGTGTTCTGAGTTTAAATGCGAGCCGAGGTCGAGTTTGCCTTTCAAGGGGGAGGGGTCGATAAAATTAACACCAGTTACGCATTGGGGTCGATGTAATCGACTTAATCCTTTCCCCCAAATTTGAGGCCTTGTGCTTCCAAAAGAGAGGATAATAATAATAACAATAATAATAATAATAATTATTATTATTATTATTATTATTATCATTATTATTATTATTATTATAAAGGTGGCGAGCTGGCACAACCGTTAGCACGCTGAACAAAATGCCTCGTGGCATTTTGTCCGTCTTGGCATTACCAACTCAAAATCCGCCAAGGCCGTCTATGTCTTTTATCCTTTCGGGGTCGATAAAATAAGTACCATTCAAGTACTGGAGTCGATGTCATCGACTTCCCCCTCCCCTCAAAAACCTATGGTCTTGTGCCAAAATTTGAAACCAATGTGTGTACATATATATATATATATATATATATATATATATATATATATATATGTGTGTGTGTGTGTGTGTGTGTGTGTGTGTATATGAGGGCGCGTGGCTTAGTATTTAAGGTGTTGCACTCACGATCTAGCGATCGTGATTTCAATTCCTTAGACCAGGTAGTGCATTATATTCTTGAGCAAAACATTTCATCTCACGTTGCTGTGCAATCATTTCGACACCTGACACGTGGCACACTGTGCACTTATTCAGACAACGTCAATATGATGGAAAGATTGAGTTTAATGTGCAGGTCGTTCGACAAAAGCTGAGCGTCCATACGTCGCCTTCAGCGGGAGAGTTCGTTATATATATATATATATATATATGAGGAAAGAAACAAAAGAGAGAGTGTTGTATCTATCAATTACACTGGACAATTGCAATTGTCTTATCGAATATCAGTTATAATTTGGTGTAGTAGCCAAGTTGAACTCTGTGTCAATGATAATATTTAATTGCATGGATCTCTAGCAAACGTATTTGTCAACTGTTTCCATCTTGTAATGAGGAGACAGATATGTTATTCATATCTGGACTAACAACTTTCAACTGCTATTTTAGAATTCTCTCCCACAACGTCTTTTTTCTTCTCATTTTACTTCACACATCTTTTCGACTACGTGCCTTACATTCCCACCTGGTAGTACATTTAACCTACTAAAGACCATATAAATAAAAGTTCGCTGTAAATAAAACATATTGAAATATATTTGTGGCTTGCTAGAAAACAAATTCCTTCTATGGAGATCAGTTGTTAACAACCAATCAACATACCTTCCATCTGTCTTTTTTCTCCTTACTCTCTAAACTATCACCCCACACGCCGATATTTTCTCTATAATTACTGCTACCAGATTCCTATTTAAAATACGTTTATTCTAAAAAGTATGTATGAATGCATGGACATATGTACATGTGGTTGTGTTAATTTGTATATCGAGGTATGGTTATATGTTTAAAATATTATTCCTGCTGTGGAGTTAAACTTGAGAAACAGACCACAGCTTCTCAGCAGTCAGACTCTATGTGTATTTTAAACATATAAATATATTTCGGTATACCAAATTTTATAATGTTCGTGCTGCGATAGCATACTTTTCTGGCAGCTGGACACTGCGTGGTGGCAGATTCACGCTTGTGTCTAAATTAGCTGCTGCTCAACTGTTGCGAGATTTCTGTTCGTATTCCTTCAGCAATTGGAGGCGTGTTAAGAGATATTTCTTCTCATGTCTACATTTTAGACACATCATGCTTTCTATACATCATTTGATATTCCCATCCATCCTTCTTCTCCGCCCACTATTTCTTGGAGGATGGTGGGGAAAATGTCCTCAGGCATCTCCGCCATAGTATCCTATGAGAAGCAATCGTATTAAATTTTCCGGCTTGATTTCCAAACATGACCAACTGAGACTGGATATTATCAGCTATCTGTCTATCCCCTATGTTCTCAGTCAACCTCGAGGTCTTCTGCCGGTTGGTTCGACTTGAGGAATACGCTATATTTTAATCACATATACTGTTTACAGCTATATTTTAATCACATTTCCGGTTGATATTTGCAGACAACATGGTACTACTTGACTCATCAGAGAGATAATTTCCAACATGCACTGAATGTGTTCTTCGCTGCCGATTGCTACAAGGAAGGGATGAGAATTAGTCTTGCGAAGACTGAGATATTAGTCCTCTCATGAAAATCTTTCCGGTTAGTGGAACATCATGGAAACATGTGGAGAAATTTAAGAATCTTCGGGCCATATCCACGAGTGATGGGAAACAGGAGGCAGATCGATGTTAGATTTGCAGATGCTGGCACAGTAATCCACCAGTTCCAGTAATGCGCCAGTTCCAGCATTCAATCCTCAGAAGAGGAGAGGTTGGTCAAAAATCTAAACCTAAAGAGTACGTTCGCGAATACAAGTGGCCGAAAAGGGATTTCTCTGAAGGATCGCTGGAGTAACGTTACTCGACAAGGTACATTGCTCGGAGATCAGGGTGTTTTTCCAGAACCAGCCAGTACTTCTCCGCATTGAAAAATCACTGCTCATTTGATAGTTCAATCAGAATGTTTAATTTCAATATTTAAGTTCAATTTAAGTTCAATCAAAATGTTTAATTTCAAACTAAGGAAAATATTTTAGATTATTGGTGTGAGCTGTTGAGTCTCAACAATAGACCAAGTTATGAAGATATTATCGTGTCAATCCTCCTTTAACGATGTCCTGCGATAGAAAGTGGGGATTAATTTTATCTCTGGATCTGAAGGAGTTAATAAGCAGCAAGTTACTGCTATTCCCCTATCCAGCCTACAAACAAATTGGGAGTCTATGAATAGCGAGGAAGCTGTTTTGGACTTCACAATCTACTCATGAATAAGTCGCTACAACTTCTAGGCCTCATAATCTGTGATGATCTCTCATGTTAGTCTTCACCCCCCCCCCCACACACACACACCATTTTTATGCATACGTAATTTCTCTAAAACTGCATTATAAAGACTAGAATTTCTCCCTAGTGAGCCAGGAAATATTTCAGCCCTCATCAGCCCTCTAAAAATCTCATGTAATGCTCACACTACACTATTGAGCATATATATATATATAAATATATATATATATATATATATATATTTATTTATTTATTTATTTATTTATTTATTTATATATAATAGAAATAGGTTTCAAGGAAAAAAACTACACGTGGTATAAATAGGGGGAAAATAAAAAGAAAACAAAAAAAATGCACATTAAATATATAAAAAAATAAAGGCTCTTTTAAGAAAATCAAAGATATATACACACAATTAGATGATTTGAGGTGGAATTATGAAGTATAAAAATCATTATTATGAAGCATTATAGAGATTCAAAGTCATACCAGTGTTCATTCAAAGTCAGTGATCAGTTCTGACGATACCGGTTTGACTTTGAATCTCCATAATGATTCATAATAATGATTTTTATACTTCATAATTCCACCTCAAATCATCTAATTGTATGTACATATTTTTGCTTTTCTTTAAAAAGCCTTTATTTTTTTATATTTAATGCGCATTTTTTTATTTTACTTTTCCCATATGTATATATATATATATATATACAGGGTGGGCCAAAAGTAGGTAAACACTTTTAAAATTAACTTATTTGTTTTTACAGGTACCGTGAATAATGTGCTGTGTGTTACAGTGTTCTGGGACGTTTGAGGAATGTTCCCATGTTGAAGGAGGACATTTCGACCATTTACGAGATTAATCTGTGTTTCATAAATGTAATTTTAATAAATGAGTGTAAAAGTAATAAAATGAAAGAATTTCTAAGTGTGTAGCTACTTTTGGCTCACCCTGTATATATATATATATTCAATTTTTTTCATTTTATCTAGTTTCAACTCATGAGCTGTGGCCATGCTGGGGCACCGCCATTTAAGGATGGAAAGACGTTTACAGTACCTAGGTTTCCCAAGCAGTCACCCATCTACGTACTAACTAGGCTCGACGTTGCTTAACTTCGGCGATCGGACGAGAACCGGTGTTTTCAAGGACATGAATGACCATGGGTAAGTTCCCCTCAACAAGGCCGGGCAAGGTTGTTTATAGAAGACCAGCAATTGCCCATACATACCAGCCTCCTCTTTCCACGACACTGATGTTACCCAAGGGAAAGGCAAAGGCCGGTAAGAGCTTGGCACCAGTGACATCGCAACTCATTTCTACAGCTGAGTGAAGAGGAGCAACGTAAAATAAAAGTATCTTGCTCAAGAACACAACGCACAGCCCGGTCCGGGAATCGAACTTACTACCTATAGACAGACAGAGAGACAGACAGAAGATAAGCAGACAAAACAGCAAACACTCTAAAAGAAAACAAGTTAAGTTCATTCCGGAACACTGATGAAATGTGATAATTACGTGCGACTCCAACTCACGTCCCCTCATTGAGGCATCTGTGTAGCGACCTCTAATCTATTTATAGTTGACACAGTACACCAGTCTTATGCACATCTTCTTCATCAGCACATATTCGAATTTTGAAACTGTAGTATAATTATTATAATTATATCGATACGTTAAAAAGAACACCTGATATCGATCTTGCCTACTGCACAAATATTTCTCTCTTTCATTTTGTCATATATCTCGCTTTGTGTGAAAAAGAAATATATTTCAAAACATAAAATGTTAATGAGGAAATATGAAGTTTTATTATACACACACACACACAAGAATGAATTTGAACACAGACTTTTTTTTTCAGCAACTTGTTTGAAAAAAACACGTTGCCTATAAATACATCTATAAATACATCTGTCGCCATACGCACACGCACATACCTACACACAGATATACCTGCATATATATATATATACCTACATATGTGGAGGCGCAATGGTCCAGTGGTTACGGCAGCAGACTCGTGGTCGTAGGATCGCGGTTTCGATTCCCAGACCGGGCGTTGTGAGTGTTTATTGAGCGAAAACACCTAAAGCTCCACGAGGCTCCGGCAGGGGATGGTGGCGAACCCTGCTGTACTCTTTCACCACAACTTTCTCTCACTCTTACTTCCTCTCTCTGTTGTACCTGTAATTCGAAGGCCAGCCTTGTCACACTCTGTGTCACGCTGAATATCCCCGAGAACTACGTTAAGGGTACTCGTGTCTGTGGAGTGCTCAGCCACTTGCACGTTAATTTCACGAGCAGTCTGTTTCGTTGGGAGTGCCACATATACCTATATATATATATATAGAAATAGATATATAGATAAAATGTACAGATATATGTTTCATCTATCAAATCCACTCGACTATACATGCAAAATACAGCATGAAGTACAAATATTATTAATATTAAAATAAACATCTATGTACTTATGTCATCGTTTCTATGCGCACTTTTCCGTGCGGGCAGGGATTGGACGGGACTTTCTTTACGGCCTGAGACCAACCATGTTAATGACCTCTTACAACCGGCGGGAATATAGTGCTGACTATTATAAAAGCTGGCGGTGGGGGTCCCTAAGTTTTACTAAATTACATTTACAGAGCATTGTTCGCCTTGTAACTGTAGCAGAAGACACGTACCAAGCGGTTGTGAACTGAATTCCTAAACGACAAAGCCATGTATGCTAGGATTAAAATTTTAAAAAAAGGGAAAATATTTGTGTCTTGTTTCAGATCCTACAGTTCCGTCCATTATTCAGTAACCTCTATCAAATAATTCTTTCTAATTTTAGCTGACGGCCAGAACTTTTTAAGGGAGAGTGCAAATCGATTACATCGATCACAGTAAGGATGAAATGCAAAGTCGGCCTTGACGGGATTTGAACTCAGAACTGAAGAAATACCGCAGAGCATTTTTTTTTCCGACGCTCAAACAATCCTGTCAGTTTGCCGTTTTGCTTTGATAATAAAAATGGGGTAACAGTCATGAAAGTATATAGAGAGCTCGTGCTGTGTTTTGATCCCTGGAAATGGAAGAGTTCCAATAGGTTAATAAATAACAAGACCATGAAACCTTCAGTTCTGACCTAACGATTCGGTGAAGGCTGTAAGACACGAGAGTTGTTTTCTAACGGAAAGATAAAGCTGAAATAAAGAAACTAATCTTATTTTCAGTGTTTTTCCTGTTTATTGCATATCGTGGTCATATTTCAACGCATAAAGATGTGTAATGCCAATGTATATGCTGTAAGCACGTAGCTTTTAATCATGCCAGAAACTGCAGCAATAACAAAAAAATGTCTATAAAATATATTTTCGTTGGAAAACATTAAAGGTAAGATAACATTAAACAAGATGAATGGAAACTGTAACGATATATATACACGCACGCCTTCACACACACACACACACACACACACACACACACAGAGGCACACACAAACACACAGGCACACATGCATTTAGAAGTTAGAGGAATGAAGAAATAGTGAGAAAAAAACGGAGTGAATATGTTAGTCTTCACGACGCAGATTCCTTTTCTTTTTCTTTTACTCGGTGCCTTCTCTTAATTAGACCGACATAGTCTATCGTTGAGATTCAATGCAGGAGGAACACAATTATAAACACGCACACTGGAACATTCTGTAAGCAAGCAACACTTACTTGCATAAGAAGAACGAAAGAGAAAGAGAGAGGTGAAAGAAAAAGAAGAGAAGAAAGAACAAAAACAATGTTACATTTACACTAAGTGTACTGTTATATATTAGTCGCCCTTCAAATATACTCAAAGGTGACTTTCGTTGTTTGTATTTTATTGTTGTTGTTGTTATTGTGTTTTTTTTCTTCTATGTTTTCACCTTATTTTTGTCGAGGTTTATCTACGAAAACAGTCATTCAATATTACATTTGTATCATACCATTCCATTCTTTCATAATTATTTTACCAGATTGATAGGTGATTAGATTAGGAAAATTCAACGGAGACATTTTCTTATGTGGGCAACGGTTTCGATGCAGATTTAATAGCAAGGGAAGTTCTTGTTTGAAGGATTCAAAACAAGAACCTTGGCAGTTGCGCCATTTCATAAATTCTGATATAAAGGAAAGCCTTCTTTCTTTTTCCTATAAAGTGATACATAAATATTTGAACGTTTTTTGTATACATACATAAACACTCGCACACGCATATATGTATGTATGTATGTATGAATGTATGCACGTATGTATGTATGTGTTTGTGTGTGTGTATTTGCATATGTGGGCAACGGAAGCAGTATTAGGTTATAATAGTCATCTGAGTATCATACTTAATGTAGATACATCAAAGCAGAACTGTGCATCTAACATAGCGTCGCTACTGGACAAGTTTAGGTTGCTACTAAAACATGTTTTTCAATTCAAAACATTACATCCATAACATATATTACCTCCGGATGAATACCGCAGAAAATCTTGCTTTTCACGATATATATATATATATATATATATATATATATATATATATACAATCTAACATTTATTTCTTTTATAAAATCCGAAATGTGTATATAGATACAAATAAGATGATAATTTATTTTCGAACGCATTCGAAAATAAGTTATCTCACACACACACACACACACGCACACATGGTGTTCGTAAATTATCCGTACGACTTCCACTAATTATCGTGCCTATTAAAGTTGAGATCCACGTGGGAGTGTTCTGATATTTCTAATAAAATTTTATTTGTTTGCCCCATGTTTTCCAATAAACTCTGCTGAGTTATCCATTTCTCAATTTTTTTTCTTATTCTGAATGTGTATGTGTGCATATATGTGTGTGTGCGCGCGCGCGTATACTACATATATATATATATATATATACACATATAAATATATATACATATATATATATATATACTTTATAATAGGAGCACTCCGTCGGTTACGACGATGAGGGTCCCAGCTGATACGGTCAATGGAATAGTCTGCTCGTGAAATTAACGTGCAAGTGACTGAGTAATCCACAGACACGTGTACCCCTAACGTAGTTCTCAGGAAGACACATAGCGTGACAAGGCCGGCTCTTTGAAATACCGGTACAACAGAAACAGAAAGTAAGAGTGAGAGAAAGTTGTGGTGAAAGAGTACAGCAGGGTTCGCCACCATCCCCTGCCGGAGCCTCGTGGAGCTTTAGGTGTTTTCGCTCAATAAACACTCACAACGCCCAGTCTGGGAATTGAAACTGCGATCCTATGACCGCGAGTTCGCTGCCCTAACCACTGAGCCATTGCACCTCCACGCATATTTGTATGCGATATAATATCAAATGATAAAAAAAAAAAGTAACATGCATTTCATTCAGTTACTTCCCTTCAAAAGTTTGCTGCAAATACGTAACTCCAAAAGCGATTATTCATCATCTGTGGTTTTTTTCCACAAGTAGTCTCTAATACATTTGATAGACAGTAAATCATTTGACAGACACTAGATGTCAATATATTATATATATTGCACTGCCTCCATATTTCAAATTACATTACATAATGGTAAAAATTGCCAAGCTATTGGATTACATCCAGCAGTCTTCTTAGATTGAGTTCCACTGATATCTCAGACTCACATCTTGTGCATTCACATCTAGGGTGGTGAAATAATTATATGTATGTGTGTGAAGATTAGTGTTTCAATTGGAAATGATCCCAGAAAGTATACTGCATCACGCAACACGCTGTTTTATCTTCAGTTATCCGCTGTAACTTTGTGTATGATAGGCGTAGACTGGTGATGACGATGATCAGTTGCTGCAGTTCAGCAGGTTTATAATGAAAGGCATGTCAATCGGGAACATATCGTCTTGGAGTGGCTGTGTGGTAAGTAGCTTGCTTAACAACCACATGGTTCTGACCAAAGCCTTGTGAGTGGATTTGGTAAACGGAAACTGAAAGAAGCCCGTCGTATATATATATATATATATTTATATATATATATATATATATGTGTGTGTGTGTGTGTGTGTGTGTGTGTGTTTGTCCCCCCCCCCCAACATCGCTTGACAACCGATGCTAGTGTGTTTACGTCCCCGTAACTTAACGGTTCGGCAAAAGAGACCGACAGGATAAGTACTAGGCTTCTAAAGAATAAGTCCTGGGGTCGATTTGCTCGACTAATGGCGGTGCTCCAGCATGGCCACAGTCAAATGACTGAAACAAGTAAAAGAGTAAAAGATATATATATATATGCCAGAAGTAAATAGACACTCCAAAAACCATCGTTTTATATTTATTTTAACTTGAAAAGATTTATATTTTTCTATTAATCGACATTTCTATATTACAGGTTCCATATGTGACTGTTTAATCATGCTACGTACAAAAGAAACCTTGGAACTGTCCGAATTTCAAAGAGGCCATATTGTGGAGCAATCTGAAGGTAGACGTAGCGTAAAATTACAGAAAACCTTATCTCACTTTCTACAGTTAATAGAGTGATTCTAGAATTCACTATAAGTTTTTTATTAATTTGCGTACCCGTTCTTTTCTTTCTTTGTAGTTCCTTGCGCTACGATGGACTGAGGCCTTGCTTGGGACAAAGTCATATATAAAAAAAAATTATGTCTACACTGTCCAGTATATCTTTCTTTTCTTAATATGCGATCGTGTCTCGAAGGCGTCGAGTTGGCAGAATCGTTAGCACGCCGGGCAAAATGCTTAGCACATTTCGTTCGTTTTTACGTTCTAAGTTCAAATGTCGCCGAGGTCGACTTCGCCATTCATCCTTTCGGAGTCGATGAAATAAGTATCAGTTGATCACTGGGTGGTGGTGGGGAGTCGATGTCATCGACTTACCCCTCCCGAAAACATTGCTAGTCTTGTGCCAAAATTTGAAACTAATATGGGAGCGTGTCTTAGAAAGGAATTCGGTTGGTATTTTTAGCAGGCTGAACGACTGTGTAGAGGCCTTTTCCGCTGACTAATAACAAGACATATATTTAAAATACTCATCATCCATCAACATTCTAACCTTACCACATTGCTGCAGTAACTGCTCCGTTCTATACATGTAAATTCTTATCATCATGTTCATGTCTGATGACATTTTCAATTAGATTCGAGTATAAATAAAAGTTTACACATTCTTGTTAATATATAGAAGTATCTACGCTGTTATACGCCCGCTCGTGCATGTGCATGTGAGTATATATGTACTTGTGTGCTTGTATGAATACATACGTTCACAAACATACACATATAGTATAAAATATGGGTACAGAGAATCGTGTGACTATCACAGAAAACTTCTCTTACGAAGTTGGATCGTTAGTGTAACCATGATGTTCTGGTGATCTCATGAGCTAGTCTTCTTTATTTGCATAGATTTGTGCAATACTGAGCGTTCATACTGATGCAAACATGTAAGCATAATTTCTTTCACTCTGAAATTATTGCTACCGGAAGAAGGATGCGAAACATGAAGAAGGATGTGGTTAAAGTGGTTAAATATATAGTCAACTCTCATACCTCTTGACTTTTCATGGTTTATATATATATATATATATATATATATATATATATATATATATATATATATATATAACAACTCGACGAGCGATTTCCAAATATCACTTTAACTTCATGTTCAAGGCTCTGATGAAGCTATAGGATATTATCCTGGTACTCAACTACGAATTCAGTACATCTTACAGCAGAAACAGCTGTAAGCTAATACAGTTCATTACTTAAACTTTTGTTTTGTTTTTTTTTCCAGTGTCATCTCTTTGTTTTCTATTAACACTCTATACTCACATAACATTGTGTTCTGGACCATACGTTTATTGAATTCTACACCAGGTTATTAGTTTCGCTATACGTAAGCAATATATTAATATACATATATGTGTGTATGTGTATGTATGTATACGATGGGCTTCTTTCGGTTTCTGTCTACGAAAACCACTTTGTTCGGCCCAGGGCGCCACGCAGTGGGACTGAAGTCAGAACCATGTGGTTGCGAAGCAAGCTTCTTATTTCTTTACTGCCCACAAGGAGCTACACACAGAGGGGACAAACAAGGACAGAAAAACAGGTTAAGTCTATTATCTCGACCCCAGTGCGTAACTGGTACTTATTTAATCGACTCCGAAAGGATGAAAGGCAAAGTCGACCTCGACGGAATTTGAACTCAGAACGTAGCGGCAGACGAAATACTGTTAAGCATTTTGCCCGGCGTGCTACCATTTCTGCCAGCTCGCCGCCTGTATCTTACCACACAGCCTTGCCTGTATCTTTGAATTATCTATTTGTTGTACACTCTATTGTACGCGTGTACTTTATATATACATTTCATCTGTGAATGAGGTCAAACTTCATTTACAATTAAAGTGATATTTGGAGATTGCACATCGAGTTGTTGAAGTTAGATATCAACTCGGAACGCTACAAATGGCTTCTTTTTTTTTTGTTTTGTTTTGTTTTTTTGTCCCTTAGAACTCTAAACTTTTAAATGCTTTCAACAATGATATTTATCGTAAGGTGAATTTTATTCAGAAATCGATCAATGGTTTCTTGATGATAATATGAGATAAGAGAAATGAAACCCCATTTACCAGAAGGCTACAGGTTTTGCTTTTATTTGCGTTTTTCAAATATCATAAACAATGAATAATTTCATATTACAACACTATTTCAATATTACTGAATTTTTATACTGAGCACTGCGTTGTATGAATTGTATGAACGAAGAATATACATAGGCGTAGGCGTGGCTGTGTGGTAAGAAGCTTACCATTTGTTTCATAGTTTACAGAATCATTTGGGGGACATAACTTTCGCAAGCCAGGAAGAGGTCGAAACTGACATTTCAGAGTTCGCTTTGAAACCAAAAGAGTTTTACATTGGTGGGATTAAAAAGCTTGTAAATAGATGGAAGGAAGTCATAGATAATCAGGGAAAGTACATTGATGATTAAATTTCAATTAAATATAACATTTGATCACTTGTTTTCTTTATTCAAAATTCGGACAGAACTTATGGGATGACCTGATATATATAATTTCAAGCGACATACAGTCGCTGATTTTGCACAAGCAATATATATATATATATATATATATATATATATATATATATATATATATATATATATATATATATATATATATATATATATATATATATATATCCCCGGGAGATGTCAAGCTATGTCTACCCACTTAGGATAAAGCGTTCAAAGATATGGTTGCGAGGGAATAAAATAGTTAATCTGTAATCATTAGTCCGACAAAATACTATATTATTGCACAGACATCTAACTTCATTATCATCATCGTCATCATCATCATCGTCATCGTCATCATCGTCGTCGTCATCCTCATTGTCATCATCGTCGTCGTCGTCATCATCCTTATCCTCATCGTCATCGTCGTCGTCGTCATCATCATCATCATCATCATCATCATCATCATCATCATCATCATCATCATCATCATCATCATCATCATCATCATCATCATCATCATCATCATCATCATCATCATCATCATCATCATCATCATCATCATCATCATCATCATCATCATCATCATCATCATCATCATCATCATCATCATCATCACCATCATCATCATCATCATCATCATCATCATCATCATCATCATCATCATCATCATCATCATCATCATCATCATCACACATGCCACTCCAGCTGTAGGAATCCCACTCTCTCTACTCCGCTCAACATCATCTATTCGGTGCTGGCGTTGTTTTGCTGTTTTGCGTTGCTTGCTACACAAGGTCTACGAGTTGGTGAAGATGATTTCTAAGCCCCTGAGTGGAATTTTAAACTCAGAACGCGAAGCGCCGGAACATCTTTTGCTAGGCATCTCTTCCTACGCTTTATTAATTTTCCTTATCCACCACAAATACCCATTCCTATATTTACTTGACGCCGAGAAGATGAAAGACATAGATTACCCCTGTGGGATTTGAACTCAGAGCGCGGAGTTCCGGAACGTACACCAGAAAGTAATTTACCTAACGCCCTAACGACTCCACCAATTCGCTACCTAATAACTAGTCCAATAATAATAACAACAATAATGATGATGATGATGATGATGATGATTTCAAATTTTGGCAAAGACCAGCAATTTTGGGAGAGGAGATAAGTCGATTACATTGACCCCAGTGCTCAACTGATATTTATTTTATCGATTCCGATAGGAATGAAAAGCAAAGTCGACCTTGGTGGAACTTAAATTCACAACGAAAGGACGGACAAAAGGCCTGAAAATTCTGGGCAGCGGACTAGTCGAGTATATCGACTAGTCGATTATATCGATTATATTGATGCTAGCGTCTCACTGGTACTTAATTTATTGACCCCGAAAGGATGAAAGGCAAAGTCGACCTCGGCGGAATTTGAACTCAGAACGTAGCGGCGGGCGAAATGCCGCTAAGCATTCTGTCCAGCTTGCAAACGATTTTGCCAGCTCGCCGCCTTAGCAATAATAATAATAATAATAATAATAATAATAATAATAATAATAATAATAATAATAATAATCCTTTTTATTATAGGCACAAGACCTGAAAGATATGGGGAGGGAGCCAGTCAATTTAATCGACCCCAGTACGCAACTGGCGGAATTTGAACTCAGAATGTAACGAAAGACGAAATACCGCTAAGCATTTCGCCCGGCGAGCTAACGTTTTTGCCAGCTCGCCGCCTTACTCTAAGCACAAGGCCCGAAATTTTGGGGGAGGGGCTAAGTCGATTAGATCGACCCAGTACGCAACTGGTACTTAATTTATCGACCCCGAAAGGATAAAAGGCAAAATCGACCTCGGCGGAATTTGAACTCAGAGCATAAAGACATACGAAATACCGCTAAGCATTTCGTCCGACGTGCTAACGTTTCTGCCAGCTCGTCGCCTTAAGATACATGAACTATTAGTTACCACCGTCACTGTTGCTGGTGGGTGGGATTTTAGTGCAGGTCAGTAATAAACAAACAGCACTGTTCAGCAATTATCCAACAGACTAATGATGAAAACAGGATTTGCAACCGTACTGTCTTTTTCTTTTTCTTTTTGTTTTCATTATCTTCCTTTACTTCTTTCAGTCATTGGGCTGTGGGCATGCTGGAGCACCGCCCCTTGAAGTGTTAAGTCGAACAAATCGACCCCAGTACTTGTTTTAATTTTTTTTAAAGTTTGGTACTTATTCTATCGGTCTCGTTTGCCCCACTAAGTTACAGGAACGTAAACAAACCAACACCTGTTGTCAAGCAGTGGTGGGGAACAAAGACAAAGACACACACATATATATAGATATGTATATATATACACACACACACACAAACACGATGGGTTTCCACACAATTTCCGTCAACAAAATTCACTCAGAAGGCATTGGTCAATCAGGGGCTATTGCAGAAGACTCTTCTGTGAGACTGAACCCGAAACTTTGTGGTTGCAAATTGAACATCCTAACTTCATGATCAAATCTTGTTTATTTATTTATTTATTTATGTTTTCAAGTATTTTTAATTAAAGACAATATTATCCGATGTCTTTTTCCTTCTTTAAGACGGTAGGGCATGGGCCCGGCGAACAGGGGGTGTAGGGGGTGCATGTGCACCTCCTAAAATTTTCGTTGGGTGCAAAATCAACATTTGCATCCCTACTTACTTTCCTCAGGTTTAGAAAACAGTGTAAAAAGAGATCTATAAAAAGTAGCTTGAAGTTAGGTTTCTTATCAAAGAACAAAGAACAAAAATAAATAAATAAAAACAATAAAAACTTGTTTGTAAAAAACTTTGGGCCTGGGTTTGCATCCCCAAAGTAAATTTCGTTCCCGACCCAGTGCGGTAGGGTGAGATTTACGGAAAATTTGGTTGCTATTTCTAGCAGGTCAGGCGACCACTTTAAAACTCGTTGGCATGTAAGCTATTAGTAACTGAAGATGAGGAAATATGGAATTTCTTTCCACAATTTTGTACTTCACGTTCATAATTGAAAACTTAACTATGTCTGCTTTAGCATTTAACGCCTGTATGTAAAACCTTATATCTACCTTGTGGATCTTTTTTAAAACGGGGGCCACATTTTTCATTAATGTTTTACGTAGTGTTTTTGGTACCGAAAGACTTTCAAACTTCGTTTACTTATCTATTTTGTGTTATAGAACAGAAAAATATTTTTGTATTCGAATTTATTTCATGTAAAAAATTATCTTATTTCGATAATTTCAACCAATCACTGACAAGTATTCAGTTGTTTACATTTACTCCTTTGGCTAAATAAGCGGTGTAAAGCGTATTTAATTTCCATAGCTTCGTTTTGCTTTTTTCTTTTTAAATTTGCTGTTTTACCCTAACCCTAACCCTAACCCTAACCCTAACCCTATCACCGATAGAATTGTTTCAGAATCGTTTGTTTATGTAGCCGGCACTTAATGTATATCGGCTGAATGGACGTCAGTGATTGGTTGAAATTACAGAAATACGACAAATTTAACATGGAATAACTTAGGGATTTCTTTTTTTTTTAAGAAGACTAAGAGAAAAAGATGTTTTATATGACACATTCTACCAGTGTTCCAAGTTTCAAAGTGTTTCGTTAATGAAAAATGTGGCCCCCGTTTTAAAAAAGATCCTACCTTGTTTAGTTGACCCGAACCTCTGAAAGTCTTGGCCATGCTAAATCACCGTTTTATGCATTGCGTCCGGTTTTGTTCCACGCTTATATGAATGTTTGTTGCTGCGTATTTATATCAGTACAATAAAATAAATGCTGGATAGGTGGAGGTAAATAGCATCAAATCATTTATGAAATAGTTACACAGAAGTGAGTATAAAAATATTGAAATTAAGGAGAAAAACAGGAAAATCAGGAAAGCGAGACTTCATAGTAATTTTTCATAGATAAATATATATATTTATCCTTCTGGTTTTCCTGGTTTTCTGCATAAGTTATATATTTTTATACTCAAGTCTGTATAACTATTTTATAAATGATTTTATGTCATTAACAACCGTCTGGCCATCTTTTTGTTTTATACTTTTATTAGCTCTACTGGTACATTGCTTATAACCGACTCCTGTTTGCCCCCGGATTCCGTCTCCCTTCGTTCGACATTAGATTTTAGTTTTAACAGTTAACTGAGAGTTAACTGTTAAATGCCCATAAATCATCAAGCTATGACGATTTTATCAGTTACAACATTATTCTCTTGATACCTCGCAGACTACTACAACGGCACGGCAACGGCACGGCAACGGCACGGCAACGGCACGGCAACGGCACGGCAACGGCACGGCAACGGCACCCCATTATCATAAATTCATTGAAATGCGATCCAAGTTTTAATACGTTAATGAACTTAGCTAAATTTTATTTATTTATTATATCTTCTTACGTTTAGTTAGAAGCAATAACGCTGTGTTCATTAACATTTCAAGAGCTTCTTGGACTCATCTTCTGGACAAAAATATGATAGTAGCGCATTGCTGTCGTGCTTTTGAAGTAAGCTGCAAGACATCAAGGGAATAAGGTTATGGGTGATAAAAGCACCATAGCCCGATTTCAAAATGTTAAACGGTTAACTCCAGATTAATGTCATTGTCTATTTCACGCATACTTGTATTTCGTTATTAATATAAAGCTTCCTCGGTTAATATATATTTATATATTTACATATTTATATATACCGGAGTAAGCACATACCAGAGGTAGAGTAATATGCTTCATTTAAAAAGCATATTTCTAACAAAACTGTCCGATGAACGGGAACGTGAAACTCCGAGTAACAGTCTTTTGTCATATTTTTGCTGCTTTTAAATAAAGTATATTTATATATATATACATATATATACAGTTTAGGGCAGCGATGTCAAATTCTCTTATACACCAGATGTACCATCAAAACTCTTGATTGGACTATATCAGGTGGAGGAAAACAGCCATGCAAGGAACGTGAATAGAGCACAGCATAAAGACGGAAAGTCACGGTGGTGCTCCAGCATGACCACAGCCACTTGGCTGAAACCCATAAATATATATATATATATATATATATATGTATATATATATACATACATACATACATACATACATACATACATACATACATACATACATACATATATCATTTATTATGTGTGTGCGTGTGTGGTTTTATGGAGGACAGGAATGCTAACAAATAATGATTTTCCAATCAACTTTTGCTTCGTGTCCCTTAATATAATAATATACTGTAATGGCTCCATCTTGTAAATACAAAGTCGACCGGCAAGAATGTGTTACATGTTTGCTCGATGTAACATTTTCAAGCCAATGTGTTCAAAAACAGGCAAGTTGAACTTGAAATAATTACTGAATCTCTAGAAACTTTTAATGGCGAACGAATAGTTTTAAATTTTGGCACAGGGCCAGAAATTTTAGGGGA
>NC_142931.1:130602607-130620107 GCF_046866305.1 Octopus bimaculoides
GTTCTCGACTATTTTTTTTTACATATGAAACCCTTTGAAAGCTATTTTACTCTGGTGGACCCTCAAAGCCATTCGATGTTTAAAAACTAATCTTATAAGTACTTTCAAAATTCCTATTTTTGTTTTTCACACGTTCACTTGTATAGGTTTGCAATTGTTGTTGTTGTTGTTGTTGTTGTTGTTGGCACTCCGTCGCTTACGACGTCGAGGGTTCCAGTTGATCCGATCAACGGAACAGCCTGCTCGTGAAATTAACGTGCAAGTGACTGAACACTCCACAGACACGTGTACCCTTAACGTAGTTCTCGGGGATATTCAGCATGACACAGTGTGACAAGGCTGACCCTTTGAATTACAGGCACAACAGAAACAGGAAGTACGAGTGAGAGAAAGTTGTGGTGAAAGAGTACAGCAGGGTTCGCCACCATCCCCTGTCGGAGCCTCGTGGAGCTTTAGGTGTTTTCGCTCAATAAACACTCACAACGCCCGATCTGGGAATCGAAACCGCGATCCTATGACCGCGAGTTCGCTGCCCTAACCACTGGACCATTGCGCCTCCACTTAGGTTTGCAATAGCACTCTCTAAAAAGAACATGTTTCAGTGGCTGGGAATATGTTAAACTATGTAAAATATTAGAGAAAGAAATTTAACGCACTTGAAGGTTTCGTTTCAGAATAGCGACTGACTGTATAAAGGCTCGAAATACGGAAGATTCAGGACCGCATTAAAGAAAAATCTTTCGCTCACTAAAACCTTTAATCACGCCGCGACATCAACTCTATCTCTCCCATTTCTCCAATGATCTTTGCTCCTCCGAACATCTCTCTCGCCATACTCTTTCTCATCACCAAAACCCAACGCTATATACTTTGTCCTATCCTTTATTTTCTAGAACTGTACCATCTGAAACACCCTGCTATGTTGTGCCCTCAACCACTTAACCTCAGATGTTCAAATTCGCAAATTACTCAGCCAATATAAATCTAGTCTAATACGTCCTAGAAAGTATTCGTGAATGTCTTGTTAAGAAAATTGCTCAGAAATAGTTTTAATACCTCTTAAACAATATGGACGATAACCTAAAGCTAAAATGCTGCGAATGAAACGTGTATAATCCATAATATACACCTAATAAATATTTAAAAGCTTACAAATATCTCTATGAAAAGAAACTGACCAGCAACCTAACAATAAAACAATACAACGTGCATATGAGAAACTGAGATGAAAGGTGCAATTAGAATTACAATAAAAGCCATACACAGAACCATACAATAGAGTAATAATTAATACGAAAGCATCTGGTGAACTCACTATCAATTGTGGTTGAAGTATTACAAAATGAAATGTGATTATAAATGCAAACTTATTATTCTGTTTCCATAGGGGCATTTAAGTAATATTCATTGAAGGTAACTGCAGAGTAAACGACTAACCTAGAAGTGTTTGTGAATATATCTAAGACACAATGGGCTAGAAATAGCAAAAAGTAACAAATCAATACATAGTTATATCACGCAAGTATGATAAATAGCGGCAATTAGTTGACTTTTCCTAATCAGATGCATTCACCATCGAGAGTTTATTGACTTCATGAGACCTGCACTCCAGGCAATAAAAACAATAGATTTTGAGCTCTGCGTTAGAAATCTACGAACCAATTATCAATTAGACAATTGAAGGTGCAATTAGTGGAATCCTGAAGGAGGAACAATAATGTTTGTTAAATCAACTAATGCAGATCGCTATCAATTCTGGTAAACTTTTACAAAACGATAAGAGATTATAGATGCAGGCATGTTATCTGTTTCCATAGTGACATTTCAATATAATTCATTCAAAGAAGCTAATAATTTCTCAAGTAGCTTTTCATTTAATGTACCTTACATATAAGTTTCTTGGTTACTATAGACAGGATCGGACAATTGTCGTGCTGATGGCGCTTATTGAATCAGGAACTTGTACCCACGACTGCCCTCTTATCTCCAGACAATAAACCTGTCTTTTTCCTTAATGGCATGACAACTTTGAAGAAGTCTTGATTCTTGAGGTGGAGATGATGTTAATAAAACAATAATTCGTGTTGTATAGTGTTTGATATACCTGTATTTGTCTACGTTGTTCAAATACATGCCACTGGCCCCTCTGAGATATTTCTCTCAGCATTTTTTTTTTTGTTTAAATTGTGTAAATTACCGAGGTTATAAATGTGTTCTATTTCTTTTTATATACATCCAAGTCCATTGGCTACTGGAGATAAGGTCAGGCAATTGTCGTGCTGATGGGGGCTTTTGAGTAAGAAACACATGTCCACGACTGCTCTCTTATCTCCAGACAGTAAGCCCGTCCTTTATCTTAATAACTTAATGGCTTGTCAACATCGAAAAATGCTTGATTCTTGAGATTATCTCCCCGTTTGATATGTAGCTGTTCCTGATTGTCATTTGGTAATTATGATACAACCTCTAGAGGCAGAGACAATTTTAATAAATCAAGGATTTATGCTGTATGGTCTTTTTAATATACCTGCATTTGTCTATATAGATAAACAGTCTGAGCCAGTTATATTCAAGTACATTGGTCAGAGGACAAAATGCAGTAACAGTGTTGTTGGCACTCCGTCGCTTACGACGTCGAGGGTTCTAGCTGATCCGATCAACGGAACAGCCTGCTCGTGAAATTAACGTGCAAGTGGCTGAGCACTCCACAGACACGTGTACCCTTAACGTAGTTCTCGGGGATGTCCAGCGTGACACAGTGTGACAAGGCTGACCCTTTGAATTACAGGTACAACAGTAACAGGAAGTATGAGTGAGAGAAAGTTGTGGTGGAAGAGTACTGCAGGGTTCGCCACCATCCCCTGCCGGAGCCTCGTGGAGCTTTAGGTGTTTTCGCTCAATAAACACTCACAACGCCCGGTCTGGGAATCGAAACCGCGATCCTATGACCGCGAGTCCGCTGCCCTAACCACTGGGCCATTGCGCCTCCGCGCAGTAACAGTAACTCAGTTTGAAACGAAGCACTCGAACGAGTAGGCCGACACACATTTTAACCACTTCACCAGCTGAAGTTCTCGGCAAGATACATTAATGATGCCATAAATACAAATCCAGTTGTCCTCGAGGTGCGTATGTGCAAAGCAACAAGCAGCAATCCACATTCTTCTCGATCAATAAAGCCGATCGCAGAATTCTAATTTCTTTTCACTAAGCTTATGGTTAAATTTATATAAAGAGAAAGTGTAGACAGTTGATTTGAGTGAGGAAAGACGAAGTCAAACCTGACAGCGCTTTATCTAATAAATAAGAAAGGCACTGAACTTTAAAATGGCGTAACGCTGCTCTGTACAATTAAGGTTCGTAGCATTAATAAAATTGCTTGTCTTTCTTTTAGTTATTCAATCATCATCATCATCATCATCATCATCAATATTCTCAGAATTATCACCCTCACAAATCATCGTTATCATCATCGTCCCCTTCATCCTTACCAATCATCATCATCGTCGTCATCGTCATCATCATCATCATCATCATCATCATCATCATCATCATCATCATCATCATTAGGACGACTACCACCCCCACTAATGTCACCGCCGCCACCCCCATCATGCTCTATTGCAGCAATTACACCATTAACACACATGACTATCACCATTAACAACAACAACGACTACTACTACTATTACTACTACTACTACTACTGCTGCTGCTGCTGCTGCGATGTGAATCATAAAAGGAGGATCAGTGTGATCAATACGAACAATGGATTGACAAACGGACAATTTGTAAATGGCCTCTGCCATGTCTAAAACAGCTGTTTCGATATAATGATGATTGCTTAGAAAATATAACGGAAGGAAAAAACATTGTGATGTGGAAAGGGAGAGACAGACAGACAGACAGAGACATGGAAAGACAGAGAGAAAGAGAGGAAAAGAAAGGGGAAGAGGAAGGGGTATGAATAACGAGTGAGGTTTGGAAATGTGAGGACAGGTTAGAGTAGATAATTTGAAGAAAGGATATAGGAAAGGAAGTGTGTTGTGTCTGTATGTATGCGTATATGCTTGTTCATGTGTGTGTGTGTGTGTGTGTGTGTGTGTGTGTGTGCATGTGTGATATGCCTGTATTATTTGTGCATTGAGAATGAGTGTGCATGTGTGTGAACATGTATGTGCGCGTTATGTGTATGTGTACGTGTTGAAGGCTTAAATTGAAATAGAATACAGCTACTTAAGAAAATAGTGACTAATATTTCAATAATAAAATTAGAAAGAAAGAAAGAAAGAAAGAAAGCGAATATATTAAGGAAGATTAAAGATTCAACGTGGCCCATTAAAACATCAGACAATAATGTCATCTGATAGCCAATAACCTTTTTTTTTTTTTTCTAACTTGATATCAGAAAAGGCAGGGTGGACAGCTGACAGTCGTTTGCGTATCGAATAGAGTACCTTGCATTAATTGATCTGAGTTCGAATCCCACCGAGTCCTACTTTGATATTTGTCATTTTTCTTTTGTGATGGGAGTAGGGTCGATGAATAATCTAATTATAGGGATGTAAACAAATCAACACCGGTTATCCTGTGCTAGAGATGATTTTTATCTTTCTCTCTTCTTGAATGAATTCACTGTAGTCAGACCTGGCATGAGATTGGCGCCCCTAAGGTCTAAAACTCTCCCAAGACATGCTATATATCCCGATGGTTTCTCCCTCCTCCACACTGCGCCTCCGTCGAGGTGCTGAGAGTCCAAAGAAAGCTAAGGCAACGCATCAGAGAACATCACACGACGAAAGACACGACTGCAAATGTTAGAATTTTATTCTTCACGATAAACTTAATTTCTTACACTTTTGAAGTGCTTATACCCATCTGCAGTGACACAGAGAGAGAGACGGGCTTGCACACCCTTTCCGTTTACTAAATTTACTCACAAGACATTGGTCGGTCCGGGACTATAGCAGAAAGCACTTGCCGAAGTTGCCGCTCAGTGGGACTGAAACCGAAAACACATGGCTGCAATGCGAACTTCCTAACCACACAACCATGCCTGTTTTTTTTTTGTTTTTTTTTTTGTTTTGTTTTTTGTTTTTTTATATCGTTTAGTTTTTTTTTAGGAGTCCAACAGACAGTAACGGACTTCACCTAAGCTCGCTGAGCCTCAGAACGTTACACTACTCGAATTTTCATAGGTCCTGTTCATATGTACTGGTGTAGTGTATTTTCAGAGATAAGGTCGGTAGCTGCATAATGTATGTATATTTGAAGATTGAGAGCAGTAATACACAACCCTTTCATTGTTGTTGTTGGTGGTGGCGGTGGCGGTAGCGGCGGCGGTGGTGTTTAGATAGTGGTCCCACACAATTCAAGAAGAAAAACTTCAAGGATCACTAAATGTACACTAAATGCTACACAAAAACATCTCTAATTAAGAAATTAATCAATTAGTCATGCATTAAATATTTAGATTTAAACTGACGTGACTTGAGCAAAAAAAAGATAAATACATTAAAAAAAATATAAAAGCGAAATCAAAACGGCGACGTCTTTTAGTTTTATTAAACTCGCCGTGGGCCACCAAAACTCTGCCACGGAGCACGAGTCGTCCCTTTAGACCGTACTGTGGCATCAGCGATTCAGAAGACTCTCAAGGAACGTACTTACATCCACACTCACATATACATACTTACATGCAAACACACACACACACACACACACTTATACATATAAGTGTGTATGCATGTGTGAGTGTATATGCGAATGTAATTATGCATGAGTACGTATATAAAGTGTATGTGTGTGCATGTTTGTCTCAGTGTGTGGATAACTTTTGTATAGGGGTGTACTTTTACTCTTTTCAGTCATTTGACTGCGGCCATGCTGGAGCACTGCCTTCAGTCGAACAACTCGACCCCCAGGACTTATTCTTTGTTAGCCTAGTACTTATTCTATCGGTGCTTTTGTCGAACCGCTAAGTTACGGGGACATAAATACACCAACCTTTGTTGTCAAGCGACGGTTGGGGAGGCAAACACAGACACACAAACATATACCTAGATACATACATATATATATATATATATATATATATATATATATATATATATATATATATATATATATATACGACGGACTTCTTTTAGTTTCCGTCTACCAAATCCACTCAGTAGGAGACACTTGCCCATGGTGGAAAATTCTTAGCGGCATTGCGTCTGTCTTTACGTTCTGAGTTCAAATGCCACCGAGGTCGACTTTGCTTCCATTATTTCGTGGTCGATAAAATAAGTACCAGTTGAGTTCTAGGATCGATGTAATCGACTTATTCCCTACTCTGAGGTTGCTGACCCTGTGCCAAAATTTGAAGCCAATAATTTTAAATCTTCGATTAAACCGCGATATTGGAGTAGTGAAGGTGCATGGCCTAGTGGTTAGAGTATTGTACTCACAACCGTAAGATCGCGGTTTCGATTCACCGGGTGATGAGTTGTGTTCTTGAACAAAACACTTCATTTCACGTTGCTCCAGTCCACTCTGCTGTAAAAGAATTCCAGCAATAACTGGAAAGTTAACCCAACGACGGACCAGTGTTCCATTCCAAACGTTGGTGGGAGGGGTCATAGTGTTGAAATACGCCAAGGAAGCATGATTAATTACCCTCATTATGAGTGCTTGAACTCCTGACAAACCTAACGGGTGGAAGTATTTTATTCGGTTAACTAATTCCATCGTAAACAAAGGAAGCCATTTTGAACATAAATACGCAATAAAAGTGTGTTTACAGAGCTTTTTATGTGATTCAGTCGATAAAAGATGTGCGTACAATAGATATTGCTTAAAAGTTCAAGGTATTTTACATATAAAATCACGTTATTATATGTCGTTTAAATAATAAAAATATGGAGCTGAAAACTTACGGAAACATGACGTAGTTATAAAGAAAATGTGTTCGCTTGTGCGCGCTGGAAGTTGTTGTTGGCACTCCGTCGCTTACGACGTCGAGGGTTCCAGTTGATCCGATCAACGGAACAGCCTGCTCGTGAAATTAACGTGCAAGTGGCTGAGCACTCCACAGACACGTGTACCCTTAACGTAGTTCTCGGGATATTCAGCGTGACACAGTGTGACAAAACTGGCCCTTTGAATTACAGGTACAACAGAAACAGGAGGAAAGAGTGAGAGAAAGTTGTGGTGAAAGTGTACAGCAGGGTTCGCCACCACCCCCTGCCGGAGCCTCGTGGAGCACTAGGTGTTTTCGCTCAATAAACACTCACAACGCCCGGTCTGGGAATCGAAACCGCGATCCTACGACCGCGAGTCCGCTGCCCTAACCACTGGGCCATTGCGCCTCCACGCGCTGGAAGTTACTACCATTGAAAATATCCAACAACTGATAACTGAGGTACTTGTGTTTTTGTTGTTGCTTTTTTTTTTTTTTGCTTTTTCTTTCTTTATTCGTTCTTTTTCTTATTTTGGAGTGGGGGCGGCAACAATAATATTTAATCTTTTTCTGCTCACTTGCTTTAACCATTGGGCTGCCGGCATACAGGGGCACCGCCTTGAAGAGTTTAATCGGACAAATCGAACCCAGTATTTATTCTATCGTGTTTTTTGCCGAACTGCTAAGTCACTGATTGTCAAGCGATGGGAGAGGGAACAAACACAAACACAAACACACAGACACGCATATATATCTGTTTGTGTGTGTATATATATATATATATATATATATATATATATATATATATATATATATATATATATATATATATATATATTGCCGCAGTCAAATGGCTGAAACAAGTAAAAGAATAAAAGAATATATATTCTTTTATTCTTTTGCTTGTTTCAGTCATTTGACTGCAGCCATGCTAAAACACCGCTTTGAAGCATGTGTGTGCGCGCGAACGCACGTGTGTATGTATACGAGAGGTTTCTACACGGTTTCCGTGTACCAAATTCATTCACCAAATTCATTGGTCGGCTTGGGGCCACAGTAGAAGACACTTGCTCGAAGTGCCGCACCGTGGGACTGAACCCGAAACCGTGTGGTTGGAAAAAAATGAGCTTCTTAACCAAACGGCCATATCTGCGCCTATGTAGTAAATTTTATTTACTAAAATTACGAATGCAGCGACGGTTAAAATTTTTAGCGATAGCCTTCAGTAATCTTTAGAAACCTTGTTAATATTCTGTTTGACTTGTGTAAATAACGGTGTCTCAGAATCGCTTGCGCCAATGAGCTGAGAGAGTTATGAACACGCTAACGTCTAAAAGAGAGAAGTTGTTATTCTGTGACGCGCACAACAGCGACTAGCGTATTTGCGCTTGAATTTGCTGGAACGTATAAAAATAAATATGCAAATCATCGATACTATTTGCATTTTTTTTTTTTTGTTCATACAGTCGGTGGTTGAGCAAACAAAAATTTAGGCGGCAAATAGGTTTCAGCGGAAGCCATTCGATATAAAATAAAAAGGAAAAAGAAAAACGTAAGGTCTGTACAAAGTACTCTGTTGAAAATGTAGTTGATAGAATTCAACCTCACGAGAACATTAAGCTAATTGAGATTAAGGAGAGATTTTGTAGTTATTATCGTTGTTATTGGTGTTTTGTTGTTGTTGATGTTCTTGGTGATGTCATCGTTTTTTTAACCCCACATCTAACTAGCTTGTAGGTCTATGATTAATGGCCATCTAATCATGAACATTCCATCTTTTTTTTTTCAGGCACATTGTATCTAAGACTTATATTATCTAAATCCGTGTTTCCTTTTGTTCCCTTTTTCTTTTCATTTAAGACGCCGGAATATGATTTGAGAGAAAATTAATCTTCTTGTTGCGATATTTATGCTGAAATACATTGCCATTGTTCCAATTATTTTTTAAACTAACGATGAATTTAGTAAAATAACTTTGTGATCATTTAAGGTACCATATCATGTATTTGAAATATTTCAAGGAACATAAAGGAGAAAATATGAAAATAATCTTTTCTAGTCTAGGCACGAGGCTCGTGATTTTGGGGGAAGGGGTCAGTCGATTAGATCACCCTCAGTATGCAACTGGTACTTAATTTATCAAACCCGAAAGGATGAAAAGCAAAGTCGAAAATATGAAAATAATAAACAAAATAAAACATTTGATCTTTACATTTAATAAATTCTAATGAACACTTGCAAAGGTGGCAGACTTAATCTGTAGTTTGATTTGACACCACCACCTTGTACCTTGGATTGCATTAGTGAAGTTTATCCTGTTGCAAGTATTTGAGCCAAGTTTCCATTTCGAGGGTCCCTTCTTCCCTCCCTCTCACATTGCTTCTATCTCCCGACTAAAAGATGGAAAATATATAAAGATTGCCCAGAGTGCCAGTGACGCATGACCCCAACATGATCGCAGTCTAATGACTGAAGCAAGTAAAACGATAGAAGATACCTTAATACACATACACACATATGTTAATATACGACGTATATACACTGAAACAATTAAAACGATAAAAGATAGCTTAATATACATACACACATACGTTAATATATGGGGTATGTATACAGAAACAATTAAAACGATAAAAACTAACTTTATATACACACATACGTTAATATATGTCTTATATACGGCCATTCGATTCAATAATCAATAGATACCTTTGTCTAGTTTTCGCGGAATTAATGAGATATTTACTGTGTATTTTACTAATCATGAAAACATTGGAGTGGTTATTACCAAGAGGGGAAATTTATAAAAATTCTGCAAAGTTAGTTTACATATGATGTATACATACATTCAGTGGGTGCAGGAACGGCCTAATGATTAAGAAGTTCGCTTCGCAACCAAGAAGTTTGCGGTTCGAACCTACTGAGCGGAATCTTGTGCAAATGTGTTTGTCTATAACCTTAGGCTGCTCATTACTTTGTGAGTAAAACTGAGTAGACGGAAACTGTATCGAAGTCCGTTGTATGAATTGTTGCACAAAGTGTCACGCTGATTCTGCTTGAGAATTACTCCAAGAGTAATCACAAGCTCCAGTTCTGTCCATCACAAGTTCCAGTTCTTGTTGCAGCGTGGTGGCTTGTGCGTCACAATAATACTAGGAGTTATGCCAGGGGTGCGCAAGCTCCTGAAAGGGCTTCCCATGCTGGACAGATCAAAGGATAGAGGGCAGACTAATAAGGGCCACTTCTTCTTAGGGGTAAAAATGGGTTTACGTAGGGTCAACAACCCTAAGTAGAAAAAAAAAAGCAAAGTTACAGAAGCATCGATGATAATTCAACAACAAAACTTGGGGGGACAACAAAGAGTTGAAAACAGTGGAGAAAAGTCGTCGGTGACCTATGCTCCATAGGGAACGAAGAAGTCAAATAAACAGATTCAGCCACTTACACGTAAGTTCAGGACTAGGTTATTCAATTGCTCGAACAACTGAACCCTCATCGTCAAGCGACGAAGATCCACCGCCATACATACAGTCACGTAAATATGCTATTGCGACCATATTGATAAATGTACGGAGTACGTTTTGGGTTAGATTCTTTTGGAGGTAGGATTTTTGTTTGTTTGTTTTTTTTCTTGGTTTTTCATTGCCTCCTTGTCTAATTGAAACGAAAACGTTATCGTTAGACCGGGGACCTGACAATAAAAAAAAAACACATAATGACAGCTTCTAAAGCTCACACACTGAACCCATGGACCAGATAGTGACGTTAAGCAGGACAACAAATTTAGTCTACACCCAAGAATAGAAATGATGCATTCGACGGGCTTACGCACAAAATTCCTCCCGGCTAAATTTCACTCACAAGACTAAGACTTTGGTGACAACGAGCTTTCCTGTACTGCCATACAAAGGGATAGAACATGAAACCAAGTAGTTGCAAGGCTAGCTTCCTAACAACATAGTCATAGACATAAGCATACAGACATGTAGGTACTGTTATGTTACTTCAGAGATGTTTAAGTATATATTCGTATATAATTATGCTTGTCATATATAAATGCATTAAGGCGGCAGAGTGGAGGCGCAATGGTCCAGTGGTTAGGGCAGCGGACTCGCGGTTTCGATTCCCAGACCGGACGTTGTGTGTGTTTATTGAGCGAAAACACCTAAAGCTCCACGAGGCTCCGGCAGGGGATGGTGGCGAACCCTGCTGTACTCTTTCACCACAACTTTCTCTTACTTCCTGTTTCTGTAATTCAAAGGCTCGGCCTTGTCACACTGTGTCACGCTGAATATCCCCGAGGACTACATTAAGAGTACACGTGTCTGTGGAGTGCTCAGCCACTTGCACGTTAATTTCACGAGCAGGCTCTTCCGTTGATTGGATCAACTGGAACCCTCGACGTCGTAAGCGACGGAAAGCCAACAAGGCGGCAGAAACGTTAGCACGCCGGACGAAATGTTTAGCAGTATTTCGTCTGTCTTTACGTTCTGAGTTCAAATTCCGCCAAGGTCGACTTTGCCTTTCATTCTTTCGGGGTCGATAAATTAAGTAACAGTTGCGTACTGGGGTCGATCTAATCGACTGACCCCCTCTCCAAAAATTTCGGGCCTTGTGCCTAGAGTAGAAAAGAAAAATGCTTAGAGGCATCTCGTCCGCCTGTACGTTCAGAGTTCATATTCTGACGAGGTTGACTTTGCTTTGCCTTTCATCCTTTCGAGGTCGATAAAATAAGTACCAGTTGGGGACTGGGTGTCGATGTAATCGACTTAGCCCCTCCCCCGAACTTACTGGCCTTGTGCCAAAATTTGAAACCAATATACAAATACATTCATATTTATATATGTACATAGAAAGCATATTTGTTTCGGCCATTGGATTGTGGCCATGCTGGGGCACCGCCTTGAAGGATTTTAGTAGAACGAATCGACCACAGTATTTAATTTTTCTTTTTCAAAGCATAGAACTTATTCTATCGGATAGTTTTGCCGAACCGCTAAGTTAGGAGGACGTAAACAAACCAACAGACACACACAGAGATATGTACTTATATGTATATATATATATATATATATATATATATATACACGACGGTTTTCTTTTAGTTTTCCTCTACCAAATTCACACGGCTTTGGGTGGCCCGGGGCTATAGCAGAAGTCACTTGCCCTTCAATTACCTTAGTAGTTTTTGCATTTAAATCAATTATTTAATCCCTGTTATATCTAGCTATCTCTCAAATCAATACTTCAGCTAACACATGCCACTCAGTCAATATCTATTTATTTATCTATGCCCGTACAAACTTGAAGACTATATTTAATATTAATATTAACAGCTTGCCTACAGATATTGATTTACTTATTGGGTATAAAAAAAAAAATAAACACGCAAGACTCTTAAAGGGCTGAGCAAAAAAGTGTGTGACATCCGTGTTTTTGTCAAGGACATTTGGCATATAACTTAAGTGTGGAATTACTCGTATATTATCATATAGATAGCAGCTTTCGAACTCGTTTGCGAAAGGGGTTTTCCATAGTAACCCAAGGTGCTCGTGACATTCCTATACATCAATATATGTACACTAATCCCACGCCATATCGCGGTTCGTCTATCGCGGTTTATTATTTAAGCTTACATCGATTCCTCCGTGGTGTTGTTTTGCATTTACGATAAAATAAATATATACAAATTATAAAAGCAATGAAAAAAACATACACAGTTCCGTACTGTTTCAACTTCGCGGATTTTCACCTATCGCGGTGAGTTTTGAAACGTAACACCCGCGATAGTCGAGGAATTACTGTATCTGCTTTATCTGTTGCTTTGATTTAGCCATTGAACTATGGCTATGCTGGAGCACCGCTTTGAAAGGTTTCAGTCAAACAAAACGATCCCAGTCCTTACTCGTGAATCTGGTACTTACTCTTTCGATTTCGTTCTGTCTAACCGCTAATTTACGGAAACGTAAACAAACCAACACCGTTTCTCAAAGTAGTGGGTGTCAAACACAAAGAAAAAGAGACACGCGCACACACATACATGTATATATATATATATATATATATGGGAGAATGTACGAAAAAAAACAACAGACGAGGACAGGTGGTGTAAACAACAAAAAGATGTATTAGTATGACGCTCGGGAATATATATATATATATATATATATATATATATATATATATATATATATATACACACTCAAAACAGGCTTCAACACAGTTTCTGCCAACCAAATTCACTAAGAAGATATTGGTCGACAGATATTGGTCAATAGATAGATATTGTTGACAGTGACTTCGAAGTTTCACCGGTGGAAAGCGATTTACTACTACTATATTAGACTCCACACGTGGGTTGGGTTCCTTGTTTGATTAATATTCCTACATATATACATATGTGTGGTGGGAAGGTTCTGTTTGTCAATATGTATGTATGTGTGTATGTATGTATGTATGTATGTATGTTTCTTCTGTATTCATTGAAATTCTTCGTCTGAAGAAGGTTTCTAACAAAGATACAAAGTTCCATCTTTGGAATGTAGATAAAACAATGTCACATTTTAAACTTGAGAAAAGTCTAACAAAGTTTTACTTTTCCGCTTAAAGATTGTATCTGTAATGTGCGAATCGGTTGATTTCTTGTAAGTATGTGTGAATGTATGCATGCATGTATGTATGTATGTATGCATGTATGTATGCATGCATGTATGTATGTATGTATGTATGTATGTATGTATGTATGTATGTATGTATGTATGCATGTATGTATGTATGTATAGGCACTGGAAATGACAAGCCAACACGTTCTCTGGTACTGTTACGGCATCACAGCATACAAAATATTTATGCAAACAAACATTTGCGTGCATATCTGATCGATTTGGGGGAGAAAGAGAGAGAAAAAACAAATACCACAGAAATAGAAGCGGGACAAGACCAACACGGAGTAGAAACAAACCCCGCAAGGGAAACCTCATATTGCTCCAAACGCTCGTATGAGCACTTACTTGGACTACTGTCATGCTCGGATATAGTCTTGAAGGATTTTGTCCAGTGGTTGTCACCCATATTTTACTTATAGCTCCCTTTCGTTCATATTTTACTCCTCTAGGCGTAGGAGTGGCTGTGTGGTAAGTAGCTTGCTTACAAACCACATGGTTTCGGGTTCAGTCCCACTGCGTGGCACCTTGGGCAAGTGTCTTCTACTATAGCCTCGGGCCGACCAAAGCCTTGTGAGTGGATTTGGTAGACGGAAACTGAAAGAAGCCCGTCGTATATATGTATATATATATATATATATATATATATATATATATATGTGTGTGTGTGTGTGTGTGTGTGTGTGTGTGTGTGTGTGTGTGTGTGTTTGTTTGTGTCTGTGTTTGTCCCCCCACAATCGCTTGACGACCGATGCTGGTGTGTTTACGTCCCCGTAACTTAGCGGTTTGGCAAAAAGAGACCGATAGAATAAGTACTAGGCTTGCAAAGAATAAGTCTTGAGGTCGATTTGTTCGACAAAAAGGCAGTGCTCCAGCATGGCCGCAGTCAAATGACTGAAACAAGTAAAAGAGAGAGAGAGAGTACTGGACACCCCACTCCTCATAGACATTCAATGTTTTTGAAAAACCCTATTATATTTTTATAATCAAATATTATTGGAAATTGTATAAGAAAAAATTGTTGAAATATTTTGTATATTGTAGAAGTATAACCAATTTATTGCAGATAAATGTTAACCCTTTAGCATTCAGAATACTCTCGCCAAATGTAATGCTTATTTATTCACATTGTTGTGAATTAGTTATGCATTACCTGGTAGCTTTGGGATTTTGATGACTTGATTGCTTATTTTTAGAATAGTATTGTCGGTAAGTGAGAGAAGCCGGATCTGGCCAGTTTGAAGGTAAAAAGATATAAATTATTTTGGCCGGATATGGCCGATTTAAATGCCAAAGGGATGAAAACAAAACCTTAAATGGACTCCTAAGGGACATGTGGACCCTGGATGAGAACCATTACTTTAGTCGAAGAAATCGACTCCAGTACATATTTTTTAATCTGATACTAATTCTAGGGGTACATAAACGAACCAACACCGGTTGACAGGTGATGGTAGGGAACAAGCATAAACATAAAAGCACGCGCACATACACATATACACATTTAGGCGTGGATGTGTGGTATGAAGTTTGCTGCTCAGCCATATAGTTCCGGGTTCAGTCCCACTGCGTGTCACCTTGGGCAAGTGTCTTCTACTATAGCCTCAAGCCGACCAAAGCCTTGAGTGGATTTGGTAGACGGAAACTGAAAGAAACCCGTCCTATATATATAAGTGTGTGTGAGGTGTATATGTGTCTATGTGTGTGTGTGTCTGTCTCTGTTTTTGTCCCTCTCCACCGCTTGGCAACTGGTTTGGTGCGTTTATGTCCCCGTAATGTAGCAGTTCGGCAAAAGGAATCGATAGAATAAGTGCCAGTCTTTAAAAAAGAAGTAAAAAACAAAAAGACTAAATCTTTTCAAGGCGGCGACTCAGCATGACTGCAGCCTAATGACTGAAACAAACTGAAGACGAAAGATATATACGACGGGCTTCCACACAGTTTTCGTCTGCCAAATTCACTGACGTTGTTTGGCCCAGAGCTATAGCAGAAGATACTTGTCCAAAGTGCTGCGCAATAAGACTGACCGCGAAACCTCGTGGTTGCAAAACTAGCTTCTTAACAATACAGCCACATGTTGTTGTTGTTTTGTTGCTGTTATTTAACCCTAGGTTAACTTTGATCGAGCAATCTTACGACTAAAAGTATTCCAATCGTAACCATCACGATGTTTTTAAAGGCTTTGGGGTCTGCAAAGATTATGTAATGCGTTCTTCTTTTTCAAGAAGGCAGGGTGTGATTCGCGGGAGATTTGGTTGCTATTTACAGCGGGTCGAGCAGCCACATAGAGGCACGGTCCTCTTTGTTTCAAAACGTAAACATGTAAACACTTCCCTGTCGAGAAACCTTACATACCACGTACAAACCATATTGTTAGATCTGCTAGAAATAGAAGTCAAGCCACCTCCAAATCTCATCCACTGTCTTTAGATCTGCTAGAAATAGAAATCAAGCCACCTCCAAATCTCATCCACTCTGTCTTTAGATCTAGAAATAGAAGCCAAACCACCTCAAAATCTCATCCACTTTGTCTTTAGATCTACTAGACACAGAAGCCAAATTACCTCCAAATCTCATCCAATCTGTCCTTAAAAAGAGGACATTTTGGTTAAAATGCTGAATAATCCTATTGTACTATAGGTACAAGGCCTGAAATTTGAGGGAGGGGATTAGTCGATTACATCGACCCAGTGTTTCACTGGTACTTAATTTACCGACCCTGAAAGGGTGAAAGGCGAAGTCGACCCCAGAGGAATTTGAACTCAGAACGTAGTGACGGACGAAATGCCGCTAACGACTCTACCAGCTCGCCACCTTCCTTAGATAATAAAAATAACACAAGTTTTAAAAAGTGTCTCTAAGATCTAGAGCATTATAATTACAATGGTTTCTAATTTAGGCCCAGGACCAGCAATTTTGAGTGGAGGGGCTGTCAGTCGATATCATCGACGTCAATAATTGAAAGGGGCTTTATTTTATGAATCTCGAAAGAAAGAAAAGCTAAGTCGACTCCAGTGGGATTTGAACTCAAATCGTAAAAAAAGCAGGTGCGAAAACTGCAAGGCATTTTTCCGACGCTCTACCGATCCTGTCAATCCACCGCCCTTAATGATTTTCTAATTTAGGATCAAGGCGAGTGGTTTTGAGAGGAAGAGGTGAGTCGATGCCACCGACACGGGTATTTCGTGTGTCCTTTTTTTTTCATTATTATTTTGGCCCCGATGAGGATGAAGAAGGGGTGGGGTTGTTCTCAGTAGCAGGATTCGAACTCGAGACGTAATGCATCATGATATCTAAATAACGCAAGGCATTTTATCCATATGGACTCTGCCTAGCTACCAACACCAACACCACCACCACCACCAAGAAGAAGAAGAAGAAGAAGAAGAAGAAGAAGAAGAAGAAGAAGAAGAAGAAGAAGAAGAAGAAGAAGAAGAAGAAGAAGAAGAAGAAGAAGACGACGATGGTGATTATGACGATGATGATGATGATGACGACAACGTCGATGATGATGATGATGATAACCAGCCCAGCAAGGCAATAATCAAACAGCTCCAACGATAAACAGATGCTTGTTGTTGGTGAGACACAGGTCAGGTCAGGCCCGAATGGACGGCGTGTTGGTGCGAGCAGGTAAGTCGACCAAACGTCTAGGTGCGACCCACAACCCTAGTATGCCAAAAACTACAAACAACCAACCACTACTGTTTTATAAAAAATGTATGTGTGAGTGAATATGCGTGCGTACGTATGTATGTACGTACGTATGTATGTATAAGCTCTATATATATATGTGTATGCGTACATATGTATGTATTATATGTATGTATATTTGTATAAGCTATATATATGTGTGCGTGCATATCTATGTATGTATGTATGTATGTATTATAAT
>NC_142931.1:130627607-130642607 GCF_046866305.1 Octopus bimaculoides
AAAAAAGAATTTTATTTTAATTTTGAAAAATAAATGTATAAAAAAACGTATTAGTTATGAGATGACCCAATACATACATACAAAAATATCCTGTTGACGTTGTTGAAATTCCAATGAAGAAGCCGTGGATCTAGGTTAGAAACCAGCTCTTTCTCTATTGGCAAGAAATCTTGAAATAAAAATGAATAATGGCATACATACATACATACATACATACATACATACATACATACATACAAGCGTCTTTATATTAAAGATTCTTTCTGTCCGAGCGTAAGCCGAGTTATAATAAAGAACTGTTGTCTCTACATAGCACATATATACATATGCATGCGTTATGTGGAGACATACGTACATATGTCTATACATACACACATCCACATACATACATACATACATACATACATACATACATACATACATATATATATACATACATACATACATACATACAAGCATACATATCTTTGAATAACACATATGCACACAAAATATTTGTATACTAAAAAAATGTAGTTACATTTAAATTGACAGCATAGACTGTTATCTATCTCTGTTTTTAATCTAAATACGTACACACACATGCACATGCACACACACACTCATACGAAATGAAAGTTAGAACAAGTATAAAATAAATACTGGGTTCATGTGATCAACTAAATCCTTCAAGGCGGTGCCCCAGCATTGCCGCATTCCAATGTCTAAAATGAATAAAATAAAAGTATATATATATATATATATATATATATATATATATATATATATATATATATATATATATATATGCGCATCTCTGCTTCTTTGCACGTCGTCAGTAGCAAGCGTCCACTGGCAACGGTATTTTAGGACAAAATACTGTTACTGATATAGAAAAACAGTTACCGAAAAATCACTGATGTCGCAATTAGTCGGCATAAAAATCCAAGTGCCACAGAAGCAGTATTAGTTTAAAATAACTATGTGTATATCATACTTAAAGCAGATAAGCAGATAAGCAGATAAGTCGTTGAAAGCCTGGTTTACTGCAGTAATCGTCCAGGGGTAATATTTCTTATAGGCGTACAATGTTTGGAACATTAAAATATATTAATAGCAAACGAAAATCGTTGCCAGTGGATACTTGCTACTGACGAACCGTAAAGAGGTAGAAATGCTAAGTTAGCAAATTCAACACCGCAACGGGACGATTTTCGTCTACAACTGAGATATTTCAGTGTTTTCTTTAACATTTCACGTCTATAAGAAATATTATCTCAGCAGGAACACCGCAGTAAATTTGGTTTTAAACGATGTATCTACCTTAAGTATAATACATAAATTATTATGTTAATACGATACTGCTTCTGTTGCACAGAACGAAATTTTATTCAATCTGCCGGCAAATTACGACATCAATGATTTTTTCAATCACTGTTTTATTATCTCAGTAACGGTGGATTTCGTCTAAGCATGCGGTTGCCAGTACATACTTGCTACTGACGAAACACAAAAAGGCAAAAATGTGCATCTAGCAATACCACTACTGCTTCTGGACGATTTTCGTTCGCTACTGATGTATTTCTGTCTTTTGACATTGTACGTCTATAAAAGATATTAACACAAGACGAATGATGCAATAAACTTGGCTTTTTTAAGTACGATTCACTGGTGGCTATTTTAAACAAAAACTGCTTTTGTCGCATCCATCGAGGGATCGATAAAAAAAAAGTGCCAGTCAAGTACTGAGGTCGATAGTATCGACTAATCACCTTCTCTCAAAATTATTGGTCTTTTGTACCTAAATCAGTAATCTTTGTTAGTATCACAAGAGATATCAGTAGTAGTAGTAGTAGTAGTAGTAGTAGTAGTAGTGGTGGTGGTGGTGGTGGTGATGGTGGTGGTGGTGGTAGTAGTAGTAGTAGTAGTAGTAGTAGGTTTCTTTGAAATACATAATTTTTGTCCACTCCCAGCAAATTACTCGGCAGACGACCGTTCGTTCCAATCATAACAAACACGTCTCCCAATTTTAATACGAGTTTACATTTCACTAGCAGTCAGCATTCATTAATGAAATTCAATTCAATTAATATTTGTTTCTAACAAATTATTTTTCTGAACTATTAATTTTCAACACATAAGAAAATGTCGGCACAAGTATGTATATGTGTATGTGCGTGTGTATGTGTGTGCGTATGTGTGTCCGCACGTGTGTGCTTATAGTTTATCTGGTAATCACAACGCTATTAATATACACAAATTTTTCAAGGTGCATATTTCCATTTGTTTTTGCTTACATTTTATATTCACATATAGTTTTCTCCACTTATGTAGAAATTACTTTCACGCCTGTATACACATACACACACACACACACACACACACACACACACATATATATAGTAGTTATATGTGCATTCGTTATACATGTGGTATCCATGGAATACTATATCAATACAACAAACTATTGGTGAGTACGGCCACCTCGGTCACGAACGACTATGGCATTGCACCAAGAACGTTCTCCTCCGAGGCACAAGTTCGAGTAAGGTTGTTTGTCGAAGACCAGCAGTCACCTATACATACCAGTTTGCCAGTTATTATATATATATATATATATATATATATATATATATATATATATAGAGAGAGAGAGAGAGAGAGAGAGAGAGAGAGTAGTTATTATATGTGCATTCGTTATACATGTGGTATCTATGGAATACTATATCAATACAACACACTATTGGTGAGTACGGCCATAAATCAGCCTATTTATATTTAAATGGTAAAGACATCCCACCTCGGTCACGAACGAGTGGCATTGCACCAAGAACGTTCCCCTCCGAGGCACAAGTTCGAGTAAGGTTGTTTGTCGAAGACCAGCAGTCGCCTATACATACCAGTTTGCCCTCATATACATATATATATATATATATATATATAATTGATGATGAAGCAAACGGAAGATTGATTTAGTACGAATTTTTAACAATTGGTGAATAAAGATTCGTACTAAATCTATTCTGTCTTCTGTTTCCTTAAACAATTATAAACTCAACAAATACTGCCGATTTCCTGACGTAGATCCAGTGAAAATTATATCGTTACTGTGCATGACATCAAGTAGCCCAAACGGTGAATGTGCTTTAACCGAAACACTAATAGACATATACCCAAAATCCGAGTAGTTACATATGCGTAGTTACAGAACGTAGGCTCGAAACGTAAAAGACTTTCCCATTCTTCTCGAGCGTTAAACTAATACACCTGCTTCTTGTTCCTACGCCTAACTTCGTCTTTTGTTTTCTGTAAATTTGAACTGCACACACACACACACACACACACACACACACACACACGCACACATACACCACGTAAATTTACCGATTTTCGACCCTTACTAGGATCTCATCAGAGGTGTGGTGTCTACATCAGTTGACCAACCTAACAGAACCGAGAAACCAATCTGCTTATAATAAACATCAAATCATCAGAGAAATGGATACAATAAGTGTTTAACACTTTATTTAATATCAGTCAACGGGGAAACCCAGTCAACGAAGTATCAAAGTATGATATGATACATGTAAATCTTGTTTGTTGGCACTCCGTCGCTTACGACGACGAGGGTTCCAGTTGATCCGATCAACGGAACAGCCTGCTCGTGAAATTAACGTGCAAGTGACTGAGCACTCCACAGACACGCGTACCCTTAACGTAGTTCTCGGGGATATTCAGCGTGGCACAGTGTGACAAGGCTGACCCTTTGAATTATAGGCACAACAGAAACAGGAAGTAAGAGTGAGAGAAAGTTGTGGTGAAAGAGTACAGCAGGGTTCGCCACCATCTCCTGCCGGAGCCTCGTGGAGCTTTAGGTGTTTTCGCTCATAAACAATCACAACGCCCGGTCTGGGAATCGAAACCGCGATCCTATGACTGCGAGTCCGCTGCCCTAACTACTGGGCCATTGCGCCTCCACACATGTAAATCTACGTAGTAGACATAGAAATCTGGGCAAATTTACCTACTTCCCTCAGTAGATTGAAAGAATAATGAATAGCCTTCATCGATTTTCGGAACTTATTGGTGAGGGTCTCATCAGAAACGTCTACATCATTTGACCAATCCCAACATACGTGTGTGCGTGCAGCAAAATTTAGCGGACTAAGAGAGTAGAGACATGTCTGTTACTGCTCATAATCCATTAATGCGAAGGTATCCTGAGAACCATATGTGCCAACGCACACGCGTGCGCGCGCTGCAGCACATTCAAATGCATATTTAAAAGTCTCAACTTTTCCATTTAACCTCTCAGCATAGAACCAATAAAGGAGCGTTAGTGAAGCTGCTAGACATACTAATGAAATCCCTTTACTTTTTAAAAGCAGCGTGGTATAATATGAGAGATATTTGGTTACTATTTGAAGTAGGATGAACGAACTCACAGATGCTAGTTTAAGTCTGTAATTTCTAAACGTGTGCATTTTAGCTTCGCCTTCACAAGCCGGAAGTAACTGTAAAAAGAATAACACGCAGTAGCCGGAAGTAACTGCGCATAAAATAACATGCAACTGCATTCTGTTTTCTTTTTGCTGTATTAATTTTAATTAGACAAATGAGAGCCATTTGAAAAATTCGCTATCTCGAACAGTAGGAGTTCAAGTTTCTTTTATCTCATATAACGAAGGGAATTGTCTCATCAACGCCAACTATCTGTAGATGAATTTGCGATTCTCTAAGAGAAGCCCTTGCGTACTTTCAAGCTGCTATCTTTTGTTTTTCTCTCTTTGATAAGCCGTTCTTGTTAACCTGTCTATTAATACCAAACAAAATGGATATCTTGGGTTTTATCGTCTATCTTTTATCTTTTACATAATTCCGTCATCAGACAACGGCCACGCTGGGAAAACCGCCGTAAAGGGTTTTACACAAATAGATAAACTCATCCACCCCACTACTTATTTCTTAATTCTGGCTCTTTGCCGAACCACTAAGTTACAGGGACGTAAACAAGCCAACACCGGTTGTCAAGCAGTGCTGTGAGACAAACATAAACACAAAGTCACATACGTATATATATACATACGCGCGCGCACACACACACACACACACACACACACACACACACACACACACACACACACACACACACACACACATATATATATATATATTATGAACACAAATGGGTTAATGGTTCACTACAGCTATTTCAAGTACGTTGTTTATTAGTGAATGATTCGATTATATCATGAAAAAACCGCTTTCTTCAGGTGAATTAAAAAATGTTTAATTGCTTCGGAGAAAGAATAACAAAATGTGGAATGTGGATTGATCCTCTCATTTCAGCGACATACTGAGATTTACCCAGATGTCATTGGCCTATGGGTCATAAAACAATCGACGCACAATGTCGCATTAAATTATTTCTTTAAATGGGATCAGATAGATGGCCAGAGATAAGAGGAAGTAAGAGGAAGACATAGAAAGAAATCGGGAGGAGAAGGAAGAGATGCTAGATTAAGGGTTCTCAGCATAGTATAGTCAAGACAAATGTCCTGCAGCCGAAAGAGAAATTACTGCTAAATCATAGACCAGGGGTTCTCAACCGGGTTCTATATGGCCCCTGAAGATCCATGTAACATTTTGGGGGCCCACGCAACAAAATAGTAAAGTGGGGATCCATAGTAGTATTTCAAGGGACCCTGAAAAAATTTTCCTTTAGATGTTTGTGTTAGTGTATATTGCAAGAAAGAGTTAGGTTTCTTTCTCTAACATTTTGCTTAGTTCAACCTACACAAGTGAATGTGTGGAAAAACAAAATAGGAATTTTGAAAGAAATTTCTATAAAACTAGTTTTTAAACATCGAATGGCTACGGGGGTCCACCAGAATAAAATAGTAATCGAAGGGGTCCATAGATAAAACCATGGTTGAGAACCCCCGTCATAGACAATCAAACTGGAACATTTATGATAGCACATACGTGCATACATTCATATTAGTCACACTTACATGGATATGCATTTATACATGTATTTACACACGTGTGTGTGTGTGTGTGTGTGTGTGTGTGTGTGTGTGTGTGTGTGTGTGTGTGTGTGTGTGTGTGTGTGTGTGTGTGTGTGTGTGTGTGTTTTCATTCCCTCGCCGCTTGATAACTGGTGTTTGTTTGTTTACGTCACTGTAGCTTAACAGTTCGGCAAAAGAGAGCGGGAGAATAAGTACAAGACTTGCAGTAAAAAGAAAATAAACTACTGGAGTCGATTCTTTCGACTTAAACCCTTTAGGCTAGTGCTCCAGTATGACTGCAGTCCGTTGACTGAACCAAGTAAAAGATGAAAGAAAAGATTTCACAGATCAGTTTTATTAATTAATTTCTATGGTTTTTATTCATTATTCTTCGCTATTTTCGTTTACTATTTTTATCTAATGCTTTCTAGCAATTTTCACAACTATTTTAGTTTCTTATTCCACACGCTATCTTCTCTATTATCTCAAGGCATTATCGTCATTGTTACATGTTACGCCAGACTGTCTATTCAGACTGTAGTTTGTGTGTGCTTATACAACAACATTACGTATGCAAGCATGGCTGAGTGGTTAAATATTTGGTTTCGCAATTATAAGGCCTGGATGCTGTCCTACTGAGTAGCATCTTCAGCTTCTAGCATAGATATTCTACCATAGCCTCCGATCGACCCCAAGACCTAACATACTTAGTGTAGTGAGCCAAACAAACAAAAAAAATGTAGTTTTAATCTATATATATATAAAAATGAGAATGTGTGTGTGTCTGTCTGTCTGTCTGTCTGTCTGTCTGTCTGTCTGTGTGAATCCCTAAAACTCGAGAACTACGCAACCAATTTCATTCAAATTTTACAGATGCCTTACTTAGGGTTCCAGTTGTGTTTTAGTCAAAAAAAATTTTAACTTCTTGCAGAGTTCGAGCCCACGGCAACATAATATCTCCTCCACTATTTAAGTATTACGTGTCAAAAGTGAATCAAAAACACTCATGTCAAATACTTTCACTTTAAAACTGAAACTATTCTACTAACTGAAACAATCACATTTTGATACTGTAATGACAGATACTTTCAGAGAGAGAGAGAGAGAAAGAGAGAAAGAGAGAGAGAGAAAGAGAGAAGAGAGAGAGAGAGAGAGAGAGAGAGAGAGAGAGAGAGAGAGAGAGATGTATATGTATACATATAGATGTATATGTACACGTTATTCCACTAACTGAAACAATCACATTTCGATACTGTAAGTACAGATACTTTCAGAGAGAGAGAAAGAGAGAAAGAGAGAGAAAGAGATGTATATGTATACATATACATGTATATGTACACGTATATGCATAGATATATATATATATAGATATAGATCTATATGCATACATGTATATGTATACATATGTGTAGATGTATATATATATATAGATGTACATGTAATATGTACACATATATATACATATATATACATGTATACAGATATATATACATATATACACCCATCACACACAAACACATGCACACAAACACACATATTAGTCATTTGTTTTCTTATCCAAAACTACGTCAAAAGTACTGAACGGATCTTTATGAAATTTGGAAATTATATTCTATGTATAACGGCCATAACTCCCATGAAAATTCATATATTTTTGATGTTGATGAAATTTTAACCCGAACATAACAGATGAGCATTATTTCTAATTCAACGGTACAACAGTGTAAGACTACCCTTTCAGATATACTTACATTGTTATTTCTGCAATGTGGTGCATAAATTGTCAAGTAAATGAGACGCATCTTTGCCTCCACTGATTCACTTGCAAAGTGTTGAGTAAAATTATTTCGTTGCAGACCTCCTTTGGGTCTTTTTATTATCACTGCGACACACATAGTCCCCAGTTGGTAACATTGATTTCAAGGCCCTCCTAGATGAGAGACTGGCATTCCACTTAATGTCTATGTTCCATGCTGGCATGGATTGGAGAGTTATTAATGTAGAAATATGGTATCGTAGCTACTAACAGTTGAGGGTTGCGTAGTCTAGACGGCGTTTTTAGATTTCATTATTCTCTTTAACCCGGGCAAAGCCGGGTATTTCTGCTAGTTATTTATATTACCTTCGTAGTGAAGAGAGAAAATATTAGTGTTAATGGTAATTCTTGTTAAGACAGATCAAGGAGACAACTTCTCGGACCAAATTGATTAAAGATTTATTGGGAACAGTAGTAAAGACTCAGTCTAATATTTGGTAGGTACAGGAACAAATTTAAACAGGTGTCGGTGTTATTAAACCACTTCAGTGAAGCATAGTCTTACCCATTCTTAGTAGACTTTTATATGACAGAGAGACTAAAGATCTTTAGAACATTCGTTGATTAAGTAATTTAAAACAATTTTTATGAAAAAGGCATCTTCGAAAAAAACTTCCCAATGTCATTATTTTAAATTTCCAAATTTTTATCTCCACAGTAATCCTAAGAACTAGTAGAAAGGAATGAGACCATGTTTTACTGAGGAGCTTTAATAAGACCGAAATATGTTCGAAGTCATCAACGTCTTTACGAAATACCAGACCCACTCTTCGATGCATGTCGCTATTCAGAATTTCATCGATCTGGATTTTACATTAATAGTCATACTCATTATACATTCGGTGTGCACATACTATTTTCACAGGACAAAAACTGTGCTCAACATAAGATTTTTACCAATCTTATTCGTTAAACAACGAAAAAAAAACACAACCACTAATCATATCAAGAAAGTATCACATACCTCTATTTTAATCATGAACAGCACACAAATACAGCCTTCACTATCAATTCTAATGCGCGGCCTCACTATCACCGAGGGAGTTTTCCGGCAAAAGCATAATCTCAACAGAGTTAGGACAGCATCCCAGAGACTGTCCCTTCTCTTCTGAGCCAGAAAATACTTATTCCCACAATAATTACTAATACTCTACAAAGCGCAAATGATGTTCACAGTGAAGTATTACTCCGTTATCTGGGACGCTGCTGCTGCTGCTGCTGCTGCTGCTGTCGTTACTACTGCTTACTGTTACATCAAAGACATTACATGCGATTCCTTGTACGTCGAGCAACTACGTAGAGGTTCTCGCGAAGATTTTCTCGTTGACTCGTAGTTGCTGTTGTGGTTTTACTATCACATTTACCATTAGTCATTAGGGTGTTTCATTCACGATCACAAGATCGTGGTTTCAATTCCCAGACCGGATGATGTGTTGTGTTCTTGAGCAAAACACTTTATTTCACGTTGCCCTGCAATCACTTCGACATCTGACAACGTGGCACACCGGGCAGCTTGTACTGTCAATGTCGATTTGATGGAGGGAGTGAGCTAATGGGCAGCACAAACATTTCATCTTTATAAACAGATCATCTGTGCAGGTTGTTCAGCAAGAAACTGCGTAACCCTCATCTGTCTTCTACGATAGGAAAGTTCACAATATCAGTATATAACTGATGGTAGGACAACGCAGTAAAAGAATAAGGCATTGAAAAAGTGAGTGGGAAGTGCAAGACATTCCTGTCTGGCTGTGACTCAACCAAAACGTGACAGCTGCATTAGTATCTGATGGTTTACTGGATAGAGCAGAGACGACGAGGCGCACTGTTCTATTTCGTCATCAACCATCTTACCTTTAACCCTAAAACTCTAAATATTATCCTGTATCCTTGACATGATAATGGTTTCAAATTTTGGCATAAGGCCAGTAATTTTAAGGGAGAAGGTAAGCCGATTACATCAACTCTAGTGTTCGACTGGTATTCTATTTAATCAACCCCAAAAGGATGGAAGTCAAAGTCGACTTCGGCGAAATCTGAAAATAAAAACCCAGAAAAATGCCGCTAAGCATTTTATCCAACTCGGAAATTATTCTGCCAGTTCGCCGCTTAGTCATGATAATATTATTTAACCATACCTCCTAATCATAATGAAGTAATTTTCATCCTAGTGTAAATCTATCATCGTAGTATAGGCAGACTGAGCTGGATCACACCGGTTCGCACAAACCAGTTGTTAAAACGTTTTTTTGTTTTTCTTTTAATCTTTTTTAAAAACTCTTTTTAATCAGATAAAGGAGACAACTCCTTGGTCCAAATTGATTAAAAATTTATTGGGGGAAGCGGTAGAAAGTCAATCCACACCCTTGTTTAATCGTACTCGGCTATTGGGGAATCCATCGTGAAGATTGCTCTACTGCTTTCTATTCACAAAGAAGAGCAGACGGCGAGATACGGTTGTTAACTTTCGAGGTAAGTATTTTTAACGTCAGCCTTTTCCCAGTAAATACATTTACCATAATTTTTTGCCGGGGCTATTTTCGCTGTAAACATTTTTGGAGTAAGAATGTTTGCTATTAGATATCGTTGTTGTTAGTTATATTTAAAAATACAACAAAAGTATCATGTTTGGGTATACAATGTAGTTCATAGTCTACTTGTTAGGTAATAACGTACCTTATTTATCTTTTACGTTTTACTTGTTTCAGTCATTGAACTGCGGCCATGCTAGAGCATGACCTTCAAGGGTTTTGTTCAGTGGTTCTTAACCGGGTTCATATGACCCTTAGGAATCTATATACGAGATTTTGTTGTTAAAGTTTGTGTAATGAATTGGTTATATTTCCACAGTACACCAAATATTTCAACATTTGTTTTATACAATTCCTAATAGTGTATGATAATATAAATGTAATCGGATCTTATTAAATATCGGGAGACTAAGAGGATCCACCTGAGTAAAACAGAAATCAAAGGGGTCCATAGGGAAAAGGTGGTTGAGAACCACTGATTTAGTTGAACAAATCAACCCCAGTAGTTATGTTGTTTTGTTTTGTTTATGTTTTTTTGTTTTTTTTAAATCTGGCTCTTATTCTATTTATCTCTTTTTCAGAACTGCTATCTGACGGGGACGTGAACAAACTAAGACCGATTGCCAATACATAGATGCATACATGTAGATAGATAGATATAGATATAAAAAAAGGTAACTGTGACTGTAAATGTGTGTGTGTGTGTGTGTGTGTGTGTGTGTGTGTGTGTGTGAGTGAGTGAGTGAGTGAGTGAGTGAGTGAATGCTTATATATATATATATATATATATATATACGATGTGATGTAACGGTTAGAAAGCCGGTGGTACGTCGGAGTTACCAAGTGTAATAGTTGTATTACGTACAGGTCACCAAATGTTACGGTTGTTTGGCAAATGTGGAGAGAGAGCACCAGATGTAATGGTATAATTGGCACTGGTAATAAGCTAGGAGTTTGGCTACGTATAGCATGTTGGGAAGGCTGCATGTTGGTAATTTCAGGATTCTTGAAGTAAACTGTCGGAAGAAATAGTTCATGTTTAACATAGCTTTTATTTAACCGTTACTAAGTTCATCGCAACTGCTGAAGGAAAAGAGAGAAAGAAAGAAAAGAGAGATAGAAAGAAAGAGAGATATATTAACTCTCTGACAGTTACCGAGTGAAGAGGAAAAGAGACGTCAACTCTGACAATTGCCGAATGGAGAAAGGATTCTACAGGTCAACGGTTCCTAACCTTCTTTTGCACTATTGGCAAGTTTCATGCAAGACAAATTTTCCACGGAGCGAGAAGACGCACTTAACAAAACAATAAAATGCATAGTACATAATTTGATTATTACATATATAATGCAAATGTAATTATTACAATGTTTACTATGCACTTTATTTCTACTATTATTACATTGTTATAAGTATATATATATACACTTATATATATATAATATAGGCCAAGAGTGATAAAAATCAAACATCCGGTCAGCATCATGATGTTTGGAGTGATCACTAGTGATGGCGACGTTCGGTCTCCATTCATCTTCCTACACAGCCTCAGACTCAACACGGAGGCCTACATCAAGAGCCTGGAGCAGTTAGTGCTGCCCTGGGTCAAGAAGGTGGCTGTTGAAAGACCCTGTGTCTGGCAGCAGGACTCTGTACCATGCCACACAAGCAGGAGAACTCAGTCATGGCTGTCCGATTATTTCTGCGACCACATCACTCCTAGCATCTGGTCTGGCCACTTAACTCCCCACACTGCAACATATATGTGTGTGTGTGTGTGTGTGTGTGTGTGTGTGTGTGTGTGTGTGTGTGTGTGTGTGTGCGCGTGCGTGTGCGTGTGTGTGTGTGTGTGTGTTTGTATGTATGTATGTATACAGGGTGCGATGTGTAAATTGTGGCCATTTTATATTTTTAATTTCGCGCTTGCACATTGTTTTTGATTTTGTCGACTACACAGTATAGTAGGGTCAGTTGGGCACCGTCTGTGAGAAAACCAGCACCATGACACAATTCACTCTGCCAGAAATTTGGAAACGATTTACTGTACTGCTTGGCATTCTCGCCGGAAGCTCCAATACAAACATTTCAGTGTGTTTGGGTGTCAATATGAGGATAATGCAGAGGATTCGGAAAGGGTCAGATAAATCTAATCGGAAAACTCATTCTGATAAGAAAAGAACCCCTGAATTTGCTGGTGAAATCCAGGTCATGATTGACAACGATCCCTCCAAATCAATCAGTCCATCGCACGGGATATGGAAGTGTCTGAGTTTCTTATCAGGCAAGTAGTACATGAAGACATTTGGTATGCCTCATACAAGATGAGAAAAGGCCAATGCTTATGCCAAGCCATCAAGTACAAGAGGAAAGATCGCGCTACCGTCCGTGCCGCAAGCGTCCCTTCCAACCGAACATTCTTTGGTTTTTCTCAGACGAGAAAAATTTCTGCCAGGATCAGATGGTGAACACACAGAACAACCGTTGGCTTGCTGTGTCCCCAAAATATGTGCCAAGAGTGATAAAAATCAAACATCCGGTCAGAACGTAAAGACAGACGAAATACCGCTAAGCATTTCGCCCGGCGTGCTAACGTTTCTTATTTCTTTATTGCCCACAAGGGGCTAAACATAGAGGGGACAAACAAGGACAGGCAAAGGGATTAAGTTGATTACATCGACTCTAGTGCGTAACTGGTACTTAATTTACCGACCCCGAAAGGATAAAAGGCAAAGTCGACCTCGGCGGAATTTGAACTCAGAACGTAACGACAGACGAAATACTGCTTACCATTTCGCCCGGCGTGCTACCGATTCTGCCAGCTGCCGCAACATTTTGAAATTATAACCATTTTAAGTAATATTAGGTAAGGTAAAATGCTTAAATAAGAAAAAGAACAAAAGTACTGACTTTTATACTTTCTAATTAAAGTTTTAATAATATAGGAGATTAGTGTACCAAATTACGAATTGTTTTTGTTATTGCATACATCTGAGGCAGCGAGATGGCAGAATTGTTAGTGTCGGCCAATACGATTAACGGTATTTCTTCTGACCCATTACGTTCTGAGTTCAAACTCCGTCGAGGTCGACGTTGCTATTCATCCTTTTGGGGTCGATAAAATAGGTGCCAGTTGAGCAGTGGAGTCAATATAATCGGTATACCCATGCCCTCAAATTTCTAGCCTGGTGCTAAAATTTGAAATCATTATTGCAAACATCTGTCTTTTAAATACCTTCGTAATTTTTAAGTACTTTTCTGTTTTTAAACATAAACATTGTTATTACAAGTAACTAATCATTAATATTGTGAACTATTTTAGGAATTTTATAAATATTCCTAATCCGCCATGCACATACGCAAGATAATGAATGAACGTTTTTTGGTTTCATGCCAATAAAAGACTGAAGCGGAAGAACGGTAACTGTGAAATAGCTCTTTTGATATATACATTATATACTTCAAAGGAGCTATTTAACAGTTTACTAGGAAGAATTTGAGTGGAGATGACGCAATGACACGTGTTAACATTGCAGCGGTAGAGCGTTCGAAAATATTCTTATTATTATACGTGTTCTTTAATATGTTCTTTAATTATTTATTTGCGTCAGTGATTTACTGTTCTGAAATTAAAAATAGCCGTTATATACTACGAAAGCAATATTGAGGTTATATATATAGAGAGAGAGCGGACATTTTAAAACTGGTCTTTAAAAGCCGTATAAAGCGTACCAGCTTTACACGGAACTGATTACATATGAATAAATTAACATAGTACTTGATGGCATATAAGACGCACTTATTTTTTTTTCTTTTACATAAAAACGTCTCGAAAATAATCATCTCGGATCTTATATGCAAATTTTGTCCCTGATACTCGCTTTTACGCTTAATATGCGTTGCTGAAATTATAATATGTCAAATATATCTGTGTAATTTTTTATATTACCATATGCGGTAATTAAATCGTTGTTGCTGTTGACGGTTCTGTTCAGGAACAAAACGCCTTGAACGGCTAGCTACACAGTTGGAGTAGTCCCCCACCAAACTACCTCTCTGGGCCTCCACACCAAGTATCAAGCAGTGTACTCGAGTGTAACGAGCATGGTCGGCGATGAGGCTTCCCCGCAGTAGCAGCTCACTTGCTAATTGCCCAACCATTGTCCGATGGTACAGATCTTCCGCTTGGCGACAAGGACCTTCAAGCCATTGGTCTAAAATTCCGCCATGTCGGTTATCCGTCTTGCTGCCGGCGTCTTCGCCATATCTCTGACGCGTGAGGCAAAATCTCGTGCAAAATCTTGTGCTTAATCAAGGGTTTGCGGTAATTTCTTCATCATCTTGAAGCGTTCACCATATTCTAGATAAACGATATGGGGGAAAAAAGATTTTAATAATGCTTGAACATATCCCGTATTAACCAAAACTTAAACTCATTCCCCAAGACATGTCCCTAATAAATTTTTTAGCAGTTTTAATTTCGAAATTATCTCCCTTACTTTTCTTGAAAGCATGTGCCATTAACGTTAATGGATTTTTTTAATGTCATATAAGTGTAATTTTTATCGATTAAAAATTCTTTTTTTGCAATCTACTTCATTGCGTATGTTTGTCCGCACTTAACTGTACCATTCTATGAATCTGATGAGATCTATTCAGACTTCTATTT
>NC_142931.1:130647607-130707607 GCF_046866305.1 Octopus bimaculoides
ATTAATATATTTTGGCAAACCTTTTACTTAAACTGCTAAATTTTAATATTGGTAAGATGGAATATTTAATTAGAATATTAAAAAAATATTCATGACATTTATATAATCTCAATTTACTCTTTTATGATTTTCGATATTGTAGTAATCAAGGGATGCAACTCGACTTAAAGTTTTAAACCAGTACACGCTTTCGTGTTTCCTATGTAAATATGACGGGGAGTACGCGTGAACACAAACTCATATGCGTCACCTATTCCTATATATTTTCTGTCCGCCAAATTTCATTCACAAATCCGAGGCTACAGTAGAAGACACTTCATTAAGGTGCCGCGCTGTATGGTTCTGAAGCAAACTTCTTAACCAGACGGCTGTTCATGCCTCTATAGAAAAACTATGGAACGCTTCAGAAATTTCTGCATCATCTATGATTAAAGAGCATGATAAACTTCGAGTAAAGTTCAAATAACAACAACAACAATAATGATACTAATATATATAATAATTATAAAAGACCAGAAAAAGAAGACGTGTTTATTAATTGACATGAGTATTCCTTGTTATCATAATATAGCGGCGAAAGAATTTGACAAGATCAGTAAATATAAAGACTTGCTAATAGAAATTGAAAAAATGTGGCACCTCAGAATTGATCAGGAGCCAATATCGGCGCCGGCACGTCAGTCCCTATGCCTCTTCTAGGTGCTTCTTCTTGTTTCTTAACTCGGTCTCCCTCTATTCTAGATTCCTGTAACATTATTTCGTTACAAAACTCTAACGCCTCTACTCTAATAGCCCTTTTCCGGGCTAACCACTATTGCATCCGACAACTTCCGATGGACTAATTTTACTAACCCGGTCTCTGAAAGCTTGACACTCCAGGAAAGACACGTTCAACTTTCAGTATCCAGGGCCATGCTTATGGATCCTATCTCTGTCGACCGTACAGATCACAAATGTGTAGTCTGTGTAACCGATTACTTTGAATTGTGGACAACTTATGCTACTTCTATCTACTAGACTACAGAATATTCTATCTAGATACGAACTGGTGAGACCCGATGCTGTTTGTCTATATCCACATTGGTGCATTCGGAGAAATCCAGTCAACCAGTTGGAAGCAACTGAGCAGGTTTGTGAGGCTTTTATACCCCTCTCTCTCTTATCAGCTAGCCCCACTCTATCCAAGAGTACGTCCAAGATAACGTTCCAATTGCCCACTAGCGCTAAAATATGAGATGTCCAAGACAAACCTCCAAAATTTGAAAAAATTCGGCTGTCTCGCTTCAATTGGAGAGTACACAGCGACTAGTCAAAACGCACCACATTTGCTACTGCTCACATCCAGGACCACCAACTTACCATCAGAATCCAGGAAGACCGTACGTACCTCAACATCCAGGCCTTTCCTAAACAGCACTGCCATCCCATCTACCATTCCAGGCCGACTAAGAGATGCGTATGTCCCAAAGCCGTCAAAAGTAAGCTGCTAGATCGTGTATGTGTCGGAAATATTGTTTTCGCTGACGGTCATCACATCCATAGCTAGTGACCTGAGGCCATTATGCAGGTGACGTTGCTCTCAGAGCGACCTTACTTGCCATGATGACCGGAAAGAGTCATCAGTGAAAAAAAAAGGGGAAGCTACTAATCTTCCGGGTGCCGTTAAAGGTCGGGTGGCTCGACCTCCCTATTTGGTTGGTGTTTCTTTAGGAACCACACCCCTAAAAGCCTACTCGTTACTTTTACGTCGTGAAGCAAGCTCTCCCTAGTGCTTTTATAGTGTTTCTGGTGCTGATACCGACGATCTCACCCTCTCTCTCTCTCTCTCGATGTCCTTCCTTCGTGCTATGAGGGCCATCAATTCTTTATTGGCCCTCCTCACTAGCATGAAGTTTTGTCTCTGTGTTGTTGGTTCTTGCTGCTCAATGATTGCTTCTCAGTGCTCTATGGACACTGTAAAAGCTGTAAGACGTGACAAGGGCAGCAGCAACGGAGACTACGAAGCCGTGGCCAACAAGAACAGACACATCAGACGTTCTGTGTCTGCACGCCGGAATTCATTCAACAACTGCAAGACAATGTGATGAAAGAGCTGAGTTAGGGAATCCAGGCCTTGGCGAGAGAAATGGATGTTGGAGTTGCCATCATGAAGCAGACCCTGAATAAAGACTTTTGCTACCATTTGTACAAGAGGGCTAAAGAACAAATTCTGACAACCAAGAACTGCTTTACGAAGACGAAGAAGCTCTTAAACAAGCTGAGGCATTTTGTTGAACTGAGGCTGAACCGATTCTTCTCAGATGAAAGAAACTGTAAGGACCAGTTGCACAACACTCAGAACAACAAGTGGTTTGCTTACAATCCATGTGATGTCCCACATATCATGAAAATCAAGCGTATCTCCAATAAGAGTGACGTCATGCCACCCATCTTTGAACAAGGCCCCAAGTTCAATTCAGATGGCTATGTGAAGCTGCTAAAGACTGTGGTCAAACCCTGGCTGGAGAAGGTTGCTATTGAAAGCCATATGTGCAGCAGCAGAATTCTGTTCCTATCCATACCTCTGGAATGAGTCACAAGTGGTTGACTTCACCAGCCCCAATTTCTGGCCTCCTAATCCCCCTGATTATAATCCCATGGATGACTATGTGTGGAGAGCAGTTGAGAAAGACATCAAACGCTCTACCTACAACACTGAGGCCAAGCTGCTGGCCAAGATAAAGATGTCTGAAGATCTTCCCAAGGACACAGTGAGGAATGCATGTGCTAGGTTCCAGAGTCGTCTTAAGACCGTAGAGGAAGCTGAGGGCAGCTACCTTGAGTAAAATGTTATCTCCCAGCCATAATCTAGTTGATGGCTTTTGATTTTTTTAAATATTTTATTTTTGGATGGGATATTGTGTTTTTATTTCCTTTTATGCAAACTGTCAAATTTAGCCTGAACACCTTGTAATAATAATAATAACAACAACAACAACAACAATCCTTTCTTCTATAGATACAATGCCTGAAATTTTAAGGAGGCGGTTAGTTGATAACATCAACCCCAGTGTTCAACTAGTACTAATTTCATTGACCCTGAAAGGATGAAAGACGAAGTTGACCTCAGTGGAATTTGAATTCAGAACATAAAACCGGAAGCAATACTGCTAAGCATTTTCCCTGTCTTCCTAAATTAATAATAATAATGGTTTCAAATTTAGGCACAAGGCTAGCAACTCCAGGGGTGGAGGTAAGTCAAGTAAATTAACCCCAGTGCTCAACTGGCAGTTATTTTATCAATCCCAAAAGGATGAAAGGTAAAGTTGACCTCAGCAGCATTTGAACTCAGAATGAAAAGACAAATGAAATGATGTAAAGCATTTTGCCCAGCACGCTAACAATTCTGCCAGATCACTGCCTTCTTAATAATACTGACCCAGTACATAACTGGTACTAATGTGATCGACCCCAAAAGGAAGAAAGGCAAAGTCGACCTCGGCAGAATTTGAACTCAGAACAATAAGCAGGAAGAAATGTTGCTAAGCATTTTTCCAGCATGGTAACAATTCTGCCAGCTTGTTGCCTTCTTAATGATACAAGAGGAAGTCAGAAATTATCCACACTTTTGCCATGACATATCTTTATTATTGTCACACTGCTTTCTTTGCATGCGTGCTTATAGTTGGTACTATTGTGGTCACATGATCAAAGTTTGATCCTTACTATAGCATTTTTCTTTCTGGCTTTACAATGTAAGCATGGCCACTCCACGAGCAATATGCACCAAAGAAGGACAAAGAGCAGTGATCCGAGAGATGATAATGGTTAACCAGTTCACCATCACCATCTCTCGAGATTGCCGAATCTTCTCATCAATGGGCATCCTCCTCCCTCTTTGTGCATCATGCTTGTCCGGCCATTTTAAACTTCTCAATTCACTCATACACACTTCTACACAGTAGTGCACTGTCTGTCTATCGTGCTAAAAGCCCTTGATCAACTTCAACATCTGACACACCTTCTGACCAGAGAAGTTGAATCACTGCTCTTTGATCTTCTTTTGACTTCCCTCATAATAATAACTCATTCTAATTTTCGCACAAGGCCAGTAGTTTGATAGGAGGGGAAATAAATTACATCAACACCAGCACTAAGTTGGTATTATATCTTATCAACCCTGAAAGAATGAAAAGTAAAGTTGACTTCAGCAGGATTTGAACTCAGACCCTAAACATTGGAGAAATGCTTAGCAGCATTTCACATGGCACAGTAACAATTCTTCCAGCTCACAACCTTGGTAATTAGTACTATTTAATTATATAGTTAAAAGAAAAATACAATAGATTAAAAAATTAATAGAGCAGATTAAAAGATTAAATTGCTACACACAAAAAGGTAACAGGAATAAGAAGACTTGAATTCCAGTTTCTTTCATTGCAAATTAATGCAAATTTTTTACTGTTATTTCAAACAAAATGAGGAAAAATAAAGAAAATACATTAAATATCAAATGCATTTTTAAAAAAAATGCATTATTCATTGTTCTGTTAAAAACCACCCAATGGAATTTTATGATTCCAAGCAAAACATTATTTACAGATAAACAAGATTAAGTTGTTGTAATAGTAATTTTTATCTGGTATATTCCATTGATAATCTTTGAGATTAATTAATATGGCACGAACAATAGCATTTTCAGATAACAGCAATACTCTCTTTACACTTTCTCTTGCAGAAATAACTTCAGTCATTTTCTTTTCTTTCTTTTTTTTTTTTAGATTTTTTTTTTCTTTTATGTTCAAACATCCCATCTTGTGTAACTACAAAAGTGGCATTTGGGCAAGTTTTAATTTACCTCATTAGCAATAGTTAGATCTAGCATACACATGTATAAAATTGTTAAAAAAAAATATTCTGTCTTGATTGTTTTTAAACATTATCAGTCAGTCTCCTTATTAGAAAAATTGCTTTGGAAATATATACCTAACCACAATGACATACTCTACCGTCAGTTATGAAAACTTTTTTCTTTGTGTCTTTTACATATAACATGTATCTGTCCTGAGTGTAGATATGTGTTGGGGGGTTTATATGCTGAAAGCACTTCTCTGCACATTAACTGCAGCTGCTCTATACAAGGCAATAAAAAATAATGTTGCCTAAAAATTCTAACTTTACATAAATACATTAGCAAAAGGTATTTCTGATAAAGAACTTTTTGATTCCTGGCAATATTGCCATTTAGTTCAGTAGCACAGTTATTATTTCCAACAGTAATGGGGTCTTTTTTTTTTTTTTTTTTTTTTAGAAAAAAAAGAAAACATTTCCCTAAGATTTGAAATGCTAAATAAATAATGAAATAACACTAAAAAATGTGTTTACCTCATGAAGGAAATATTCCATATAAAAGAATAAACAATTTCTTCTTTATATAATTCTAACTTTGGTACAAGGCTAACAATTTTAAGGGGAGAGGACAAGTCAATTACACCTGCCCCGTTGCTTAACTAGTACTTATTTTATCAATCCCAAAAGGGTGAAAGGTAAAGTCAACCTTAGTGGAATTTGAACTCAGAACGTAAAGGATGAAATACCACTAAGCATTTTGTCTGACACCAGATCACCTTCCTAATGAAATAATAAATGCTTCTTTCAGAAAGATAAAATGTTAAAAACTACCTACATTAGCCAGGCCATAAGCAGCCAAAATAAAAAAGTAATTAAAACAAACACATTGAATTTCTTCAGCTTTGAAAGTTATTTATCATTAAAAAAGAATGAAAAAATAAAAATGTTAGCATATTTTAAATTTCATATTGAGGGATTTCAAGTCACAGTTTATCACTTACAATTCAGACAGACAGAAAGCTACTAGGGGCTAAAATCTCACTAAACAAGGGTTACAAGAACAAATGCAGGAAAAACAAAAAAAGAATGGATGGATTTAGGCAATAGGCTTAGATTTGGAGGACTTCTTGGAAATTTGGCTTTTGTAAAGATAAACTAATTGAAATTAAAATTATATGTCACAACAGCAACATCTAAAGATTAAAATATATTCTAAACAAATGAAACGCAATGCAAAGAAAGTTAATAAAGTGAGTATAATATCAGTTTACACCTTATAAATTATTTGCACCACTATACCTAAATTTTCTGTATATGTTAAGTTGGAATATGTTTTTACTTAATATATTAACTACTACACTAGTGTCTCAATCAAGTATCATTTTTAAAAAACTTAATTATCATTCATATATTACTGAAATTTATTTAAAATAACTTTTGTACCATTTGCATTTTAGTTATGGACTCAATGATCCTAGACAGCCATTTCTGATATTAAAACGTGGTGAGGCAAAAAAAAATAATTTGAATATGCAGTTAAAAATGAATTAAAAACAGCATATAAATATTGAATGTGAACGGTTTAGCACATGATTAATTTAGAACATAGTTTGAAACAATTATTTTTAAATGGATATAACCAGAGCTTGGAGGGGAAAGGGGGTGTATATTTGTACAATGCATAATATATTTTCTTTTCAGCTAAACTGTGTTGAAAAATATTTTTCACTAAACTCACCCCTATAATTAGCAAGTTTATTATTAGTAATGATAAAGAGTTTCTGGAGTTTAAATTAGATTCAGTGAAAGAGGATTGCAAATGTGCCTTGTTAGACTAAAATGGCATTGCAAAATGTGCAAAATTGCTAAGTAACAAAATTGCATAGTGTGCCTATTAAATACTATAGAATACATCATTGCAGAGTATAAATATATAATAGTTTAGAAATATCACATTTCCTACAATGGTTATTTTTGTTTGTTTGTTTGTTAGGTTGTTGTTGTTTTTTAATTCTTGCCACTAATATAGTTATGTGGACAGTTTTATATAGGGCACATAAATATGATTTAAATAATATGTTTGTCCATTTTAGAAATCAGTCACATTTTTGGTGAAGTCAGCCAATCATCCTTACTTTTTCTTATTCTAAACCACTTGAAATGGATTTAAAATTTCAAAATTTCACTTCATGTTTCATTTACACACACACCAACACATATGCACACACATGCACATGAACACATACATACACGTGCACACACATACACTCATATACACACATGTTTGTTCTCATTGAAGTAGTAAAATTATGGAAACAATTTCAAAATATTTGCACCAATTGCAATTTCAACTTAAATCTCTGATTAGTTTTGTGTTCTTAAACACCCCTGTTCAAATTGTTATTTTTATGGAAATAAAGACAAAATTAGTAGCGTAGCTTAGCAGTACAGCCAAGACAAATGGACAGCTAAGTAAAGTAAATGAAAATATGTTGCCGACCTCTTCTAAATTACTGTACATGTTATGACATGAGCAAAGAAAACCCTTTGCTCATGGTTTTGATCATAGACTCCTATTAGCTGAAGAAAAACAGCCATGAGACAATGGTTTTGATTCTAGGTTCCTACCTAGCCATCAGCTAAGTATCAGAGACAGTTTCTCTAATTAGAAAGTGAGAATACTAAATGCTTTCATCTAAAGAAGAAATCAATATGAAAATTCAGAAAGTATTCTTGACACCAGCTTCCTTCTTTAGCGATAAAAATGAGATATTAATTGCAGAGGTGTACATGCCAGGCAAGTTATTTGATCTGGGACCAAATATATAAGCATGATTCAAAGATTAGGTGAACCAGGATTCATACACAGCTCGATAACTGGAGTGGAATTATCACACTCACCAGCAAAGTATAAATTATCTAATTCCGTTAGAACTGAATTAATAAAAATAATTCATGGGGATAGTTTTACTCATTTGTACCAAGCTAGCATGGGTAGTATATTTATTTGCTGAAATAGTTGTTTATGCAAATGGCCACTCTTCTTACAGCTATGAAATTTCTTTCAGACAAACTGCAGCAAAGTGAAAGAGTAGAGCCCAAAGACATTTTTGTCTTAGACTAGTCCAAAATGCTAGAGACTGGAAAAGTAGAGTCCTGTGCATTATACGGAAGTACAACAGAATGGTTATAGTAGTGAAGTTTGAACTTGTGATCATGTGGTAAACAGTCCAGCACCTTAATCTCACAACTATTGTGCTTCTAATTGCAAAGGCAGAACTACTTTTGAGCTAGTGACAATTCTATTGATACTAAAATATTTCCAGAAACTATAAGTAATATGTAATGAAACCTCAACTCACAGACAAAACTAATCTCTGAAAAATTCTTTCTAATTTTGGTACAAGGTCAGCAATTTTGAGGGGTGGGGGTAAGTCAATTACATCGACCCAGTATTCCTCTAGTACTTATTTTATCGATCCTGAAAGGATGAAAGGCAAAGTCAACCTCAGTGGCATTTGAACTCAAAACATAAAGAGCTGAAAGAAATGCTACAAAGCATTTCGTTCGGCATGCTAAATGATTCTGCCAGCTGGTTGAAATAAGAAGACATGCTGAACCATATAACAGCAGAAATAGAATAACAACAAATGTTAACAACTTGTTCTGACATCTCTCTTAATAGAAAATAACAGATAATTCCTTTTTTTTAACTTGTTTTCAGAAAAAGAAAAACATTGAAGAGAATTGGCATTAAAAATACCAGTTCTTCTCAGATTCTGAAAGTTGCATAGTACTTAGCCAAGCTAGCAGCGACTGACAGTTGAGAAAAAAACTCAAATAAAACAGTGTATATAGTGAGTAAAATGGTATGGAATTGATGAAGTAATGAGCAAAAACTTTCCCTATGCATTATTATATAAAACATTGAATTAAATAAATGTTAAGTGTTGGAAGTATGGGGAGTAATTCAAATTAAATAAACTGGTTATAAATGCAAAAAATATCTTTCAAAAATTGTTAAACTGAATAAACAAAATAAATTTTTTTTAAATGGCATATCTTAAAACAAGGTTTATAGAATGAGATTCTAATTCTCAAAAAGAGTTTTAAATAATTGTTCTTAATTTGGTTATATCACAAGGAAAGAAACTACTGTTATAATAAAAGATGACAATATTCCTTTCCACTTGACTTTTGATGATGAATGACAGCAATTAAGTGTTATGTCACAGTCTTCAGTCTTTTTAAATGTAAATATGATTAAGTTAAAACACTTGATAAACTTACAGTTAATGATAAACTTATAGTTAATGTTCATCTCTAAAGTGAGAAACACATTCATAATAAACATTTGAATCAATAAAATATATTTCTAATGGAAAGAGAGCAATTGCCATATTGCTTGCTGTTGGTTATTAGGATGAAATATCTATCATAACAGAGGAAAAATAGGGATGATATATGTCACATATAACAAATGCAATTAAATCCCTTGAATTTAAAAACTATTTTGTTTTTCCTTGGCTGCTACACAACTATCTAGGTAGTTTTATTTGTCTGGTTTTAATTAAGAATGAAAAAACTCCAAGACGGTGAGTAAAAAATATATAATCATAATAATGACAGAATGTATCAACTAAAAATAATTGAACATTAACATTTGATGAGTAAGTCACAATTTACCATTATTCAATGATTTAAAGAGAACAGTAATCAGTTCAGTTGTTGCAAACTTTTGAAAATAGCAATATTTCACCTAGAATTCATAACACAAAACACTGTGTATATTTGCCTGTTCATGTCATAACAAAAATATTTTTTTAAATCCATTTTTTCCCTCTCATTTCCTTTTCTTATCTCCAATGTTACATTTTTTTGTCGGTTTTATTTTTACAAATAACAATGATAATAACAATAATATAAATAATTATAATACAAAAATAATAGTAATAATGATAATAATAATAGTAATAATAGATTTTCTTCATGTGAATGACTCACATAGTTTTTGTTATATTTTTGTTGTTTTTTTTCTTCTTTTTTTATACACAATGGTATCTTACAGAACAAAATGTCTTAGATTAATTTGCTAGCCTTAACTTAAGATACATAGATCCTTGCCTGAGATGGGAATTCTACTGAGGAGAAGTAGGTTGCAAAGATGTTGGGATAATTTGTGGAGTTTTAAACTTTGGTAAACATAGACCAAATTTTGATTCCAGACCGTCAAATGTTGCAAGTGCTAAACGATAACCGCCAATGTGATCAGGATTTCTTGACATCTTTTCTTCAAGGGATGTTGGCCGTGCCTCTGATCCTTCAGGTCGCCTGAAGAAAAATGAAAAATATAAGCAATAAAAAACAAATCAATTGAATAAAAAAGGAAAAGAATTTTTAAATAATAATTTTCAAAAGAATCATAAATTTCTTGAAATCTTTCAAAAAAAATCTAAAGATATTTTCAATAAGAAATCTAGTTTTCTTAGAGAATTTTTTTCTTTCTTTTTAGTCATTAGCCTCATACTAAATTGTATAAAGAAATATTTTAATATCCTCAAACCCAGCATCCAGCAAACTGCCAAATACTGAACTAAATAACAAATCTTTTTAATCTTAATTGAAAACTAAACAGAAATTTCTTACATGAGAGTTTTTTCTGACATTTCAAACAGGATAAGGAAATTATTGAATAAAACAATATCATTTTCATCATGTGTTACTGCTTAGTTAGTCGATTCGTTTAAGAACATTAAGAAATGTCATATCCATATCATGAAAATTTAACAGTTTTGACAATATTTCTAAAAGTTAACTTCCTAATACATGAAAAGGAAAATTGACAGGGCTGAAATGTGTAATGAAACAGTAGCCCCTTTTATCTATTCTATTGAGTTATAACACCTAGGGTACCCACTTATTGAACATAGTTTGGATCATTGGGAATTAACAAACAAGTATGAATCAATTATTTGGTTAATAGGTTGATATCGGAATGATGTGACCAGCTAAAACACTTTTTTTTTTTGTGGTGGTGGTGGTGGGAGGGATATCAAGTATTCAACTAACATTATGGTAGAAAGAAAAAAACATTTATTTTCAGCTGTTTAAAATAGATTTAGACACTGTGGATTAAGGAATGCTTTATAATATGATAAAAAGTACAATTGAGTTAAATGATTTTTTTCTTTTTACTTGTTATGCAGTTTAATGACTGAAACAAAGAAAAGAAAAAAATATATATACTCAAATCATTTAATAAAATGTTGTTGTTTTTTTTATCATATTAGACCAATTGTATTAGTGGAGATGAATTTGAACATAGATTAGCTATTTCATTATTTTTCAAAATAAAATATTATTATTATTATTATTATTACTATCAATTAGAAGGTTGCAGACTGGCAGAATCATTTTATGGTCTCAGATCAAATGCAGCCAAGAACAATTTTGTCCTCCATCCTTTTGGGGTTGATAAAATGGATACCAGTTGAGCACTGGGGTCAATATGATCAATTTACCTTTCCCCTCAAAAATGCTGGCCTTGCACCAAAATTAGAAAGTATTATTACTATCAATTATAACAAATTATTATTATTATTATTATATAAAAAGTTTCTATTAATAATACTAGCAGAAATACTGCTCTCCAGTTCTTCTGCCATCATTATTATAAAGATATATGTTATTAAATATATAATAATATCTGTGATCAAGGCTGCAGTTTATTTATTTTAGAAGTTACTCTTCATCTTCCACCATAGGGACTCCAATGTTGAGTACCCACATATAAACCTTCCTTCATCAGCCCAAAATAAGTATACTTTGTTGTTGTGTATTCCCTGACAATTCATGGTTAAACAAAACTATGATGAAAGGCAATCTTGTTGTTTATATATCAAGAACTATATCTTTCAATATAGCCTTTAAGACAGATGTGGTTTGTGAGATTCTTGGCTGCTATTTTCAGCATATTGAGTGATTGTGTGTCAGCTCCTTGTTGAGCATAACTGTCTGACAATGAATGACCCATTCTCTCCTTCCTGTCTTCATATCTTCAGAGAAAATGGTTGAACAGATAGGCAAGTGAGTTCATTACTTCAGTAAAGTGATTATCTTTAGAGAGATGGTGTAAATTTTACTCCATCAATTTGAAAAGTTTAATAATATTTATTATACATCAATAAATATATAATATTAAATTTTTCAAGTTGATGGCGGGAAAACTTTTCATCATTTGATAAAACATTTCATTTGAATTTACTGATTAGTTTGTTTGTTTGTTTTTTAAGAGCACTGCTAAACATTATATAAAACCACTACAAACCATCAAGGAACTTCTACTTGGTCATTGAAACTGCAAGAAATAGCAACCAAATCTTCCTCAAATCACACCCTACTACCTTAGATAAATTGAATATAGCCCTTGATATACAAAAGTAGTAGAATGCCCTGACTATTTAGAATGCCCCTGACTTTGGGCTATTCTTAGTCAGGAATGAATTGTAGTTCAACAACTACTACTGCCTGTGTTATTTTCCTTCACAAACTATGTCACATTAATTATAGAAAGTCAGTTAAAATATTGAATGAGTTGAAACACATTAACAAATTAATTCAGATTAGATTAATAGACACAGAGTATAAAACGATAAAAATGTTATTATTTTTAACTTTCAAGTAAAAACTACAGCTATGTAGTTATTTTCTATCTATCATTATCATTTTGTATTTTTTGATAAAATCAGGGTAAATATCAGCTACTTTTAAGTGGGGTATAAGGTGTACCAAAGTGTAGTATAATTTAAGAAAGTATTACACTCAAACTGCTTTATTTAATCCTATACTTACACATACTTAATATTATTACTGAGGTTAAATCTAAATGCTTAATATGTTTAAATATACTTAACCAGCCAACAATTTATTCATTGAAGAACTAAGTGGATTCTAATTACTTAACTCATCAGATCTCCCCAACACAAAATATGTATTCCTTCCTCATGGTTTGCAACAAAAAGAAAATTACTTCAACAAAAAAGATTTTTTTTAAAAATAATAATTTTAAAAAAGCCATGAACTGAAAAAAGATATCCTTAGACTAAAGCTTCTCAGAATTTACATACGTCAATAAGTTTATTTTTAAAACACAGTTTTAGTTAGCAGCTACAACAAGAAACTAAAACTAGGTTGTGGCTATGCTTTCTGTAAAATGGCCTTCATAATCAGGTGGATACCTAAGACAGTAACAATGAAGAAATACGAAGTTTCAATAAAAGACACTGAAATACTGCAGCTAGTCATTGCATTCAGAAAAGATAAGGATAATAAAGCATCAATAAATATTTAAGGCACACACAGTGGCCTTAGCAGACAGTTAATATAAGGGAGATAATCAATTCTTCATAATATTTGGCAGGATTGCACGTTCAAATTTGAAATTAAGGAATAAGCTACATAGTATAAACATATTTATTGATCTTATTATTTTTTTGGCTTATTATGACTCTTTCTCTTTGCCAGAACAATACATGTAGTCCCAAAATTTGTCCAGTCAATTTTTATCACTAGTAATCGTGTGTGAAATCAAATAGTAGTTGTGTGTGTGTCTGTGTGCATGTGCATGTAGACAATCCTCCAGATTCATCTGGTCAACTTTCATACTGCCGGGACTTTCAGAAGTTCAAGGAATACATAGGTAGACTGAAGGAGTCTCAACACGTGCCTGTATCAGGAAGAGCTGGAAAGCTGGGCATTATCTCCCCACCGCCCACCTCTACCTTATATATAGTATTATATATATATAGTATTATATATATATATATTATATATTAGCAAGAAGTGTCACCTAATTATTCACTCAGTCATTGTAAGGGATCATACATGTCACTCATGATCTATAAGTTTGACAATTCAACTGAATAGTTATATTTTGAACAAACTAGAACAAGCAGATATGAAGTGTGTGTGATTTCAGTTTTCCCCCTAAGAGAATTAGGAAATCTCAGAAATATAAGATTCACTTCCTCTAGCCATATTCTTCCTCCAGTTTCTGGTATTAAAAAGATAAACTATATGCAAGCAGAATAACAAAAGCAGAAGTAAATATATAGTCACAGTAAGCGGGACATAGAATGGGGAAGGATTATCAAAGAGAGTAGAAGGTTATTGAGAAAAAGTAAAGAAGTGAAGAAAAAAAGGAGAGAACATGCAGTTGTGTCTGAAATAGGAGGAATAATATTTAATATCTGCCAGACTGTTGCAGTGAAGCTGTGCATTCAACAGTGCAGCAGTTAAAGGGAGCATAAGAGCAGTGACTGTGATAATTGTGCACCAAGTGCACCAGTGAAGAAATTATTTTTTACAAAAAAAAAAGAAACTATTATATAAAATAAAACTCAATGGAGAAAAGTGGGGGGAAAATGGTACAAATTCAATCTCATATCTTAAACAAGAATTGAGCTTCCATGTTACAGAGAAAACTAAACTGTTTTATTTTCATAAGTGAAAACTATATAGTTTAAGTTAACAAGTAGATGTAGCAGGAAGGTCTTAAATTATTTCCTAACTTACAAACTGATAGGTTGTTACAATTTTTTTCTTTCCATTTGTGTTCCCCTCAAGGCCCTAGGTGTGTAGAAGTGAATGGGTGGTAGGGGATTGGTGCAGGAAGTTTGCAAGATTGTATGGAGAGCAGGAATGAGGGGATAGGGGAGGCAGCCTGAAACTGTAAAAAGGTTGAGTAAAGTCGAAGAGTGATGACCAATGAATCATATGAGTTGGGAAAGAATAGAGGGATGCAAGGGGGAGTGAGGGGAGAAGTTGCAGGATAATAATGATATAATTGACAGGGAGAGGACAAGACAGACAAGAAGGTGAGGTTGGCTGTAGGAGCAGGGAAAGAGGTAAGTATAGGACATGGTGAATTAATGTAATGTGAGTGCTACTGCATGAGAACTTGGGCAAATGCCTTTTATTATCACTCTGAGCTAACCTAAGCTTTGTCAGTGGATCTGCTACATGGAAACTGAAATCATTGTATGTGTGTGTTACTGAGTCCATGCCTTGACTTTATGCAGTAGTTGTAAAACAAGTGCTATACCATGCAAGTGGTGTCCTTCATTTCCAATCATCTAGGAAAACATGTCTTGTCATGATAGAATATTACTTTACTTGGAAACAGGTGAGGGCTAGCAACAGGAAGGGCATCCAGCCACAGAAATTCTGTCCAGCTCATGTGAACATCAAAAAGTGGTCATTAAAAACAAGGATGTGTGTGTGTGTGTGTGTGTGTGTGTGTGTGTGTGTGTGTGTGTGTGTGTGTGTGTGTGTGTGTGTGTGTGTGTGTGTGTGTGTGTGTGTGTATATATATATATATATATATATATATATATATATATATATATATATATATATATTGTTTGTTTGTTTATTCATGTTTTTAACATCAATTTTTCCAAGCTAACATAGGTTAGACAGGGATATATTTGAGGTAGGATTTAATACCTAGATGCTCTTCTTGTCATCAAAACTTACCTGCTTTTTAAATAAGGGATTTTTTAAAAATATTCTACACATCTTTGAAAGCACAGACCAACTGATCATAATGTCATCAAGGAATATAAACATCATTCACTGTTTCACTCAAGCATAACTGTGGGGTGTCAACAATGGAGCACAGTGACACACACACACACACACACACATATATATATACAATTTATAGATCAAAGCAATGAAATCATAGTGTAACTATAAATACACATGAAAGTGAAGAGGCTAGTACTTCATAAAATTAATATTAAAATGCTGCTTCTATTTCATCTGCAACTTCTCAATAATTCATTATGATAATTATATTTTCAGTATTCAGAATTCCTTATAAATAAACTACATTTCTAACTGGGAATCTTGGTTAAAAAATCATTTTACAGAGACAATTTAAAATAACTAGTTTTTTTATATCTATAGAAGCAATATTCTGAAGAGGTCTTGTGATTCTAAATTCAGGAAGATTTGTTTAATTTCTAAATTTATTATTATTATTACAATTTTCTTTAACCATTTCTTATTCTCTACCCAAAATATATAGCTGTTTATCAATATTGAGTTGATTTTTTTAAAGACAAAAAATAGTACATATAACCATGCAAAAAAAAATATTCAGGTTAATTATACCATGAAAAAATATCTTAGGTGTAATAAGATTAATTAATCTAATAATCTATCATTGCTTTCAGTCAGTGAACTGTGACTACATTTATACATAATAGAATTTCAATTGTATAACCACTTTTGTGACTACGTTTATACATAATAGAGTTTCAATTGTATAACTACTTTTACATAAACCTTCCTTTGAGAGATTCTAAAACAACTTGCCAAAATATTTAAAAAAGAGAGTAAATAAAAGACAGGAAGAAACAATCTTTTCCTTATATGTCATTAGTAAATTCAATGTTCATTTTAATAGAATATATAAAACTATGTGAAAGTTGTTTAGAAGGCTAATCTTTGACAAAGTCAGTTAGTCATTTTAAAGAAGGTTCTTAACTAAACTTATATAGAAACACTTAATGATTATTATTTGTACCAAATACAGATATTTATAGATTAAAAAAAAAACAAAGAAACAAAATATGATTAATATCATGAAATTGGACTACAAACAAATAGTTTAATTAAAACATATAACCCAAAAAATAAAACCAACTTCTTAAATATTTTTAAGCATTTCACCTTTAAAATCTTTGCAAATATAACAAAACACTGGAGAAAAACTTAAAAGAACATAAACAGAATATGAAACCAGTGAGAAGAAATAGATGCTAAGTTCACAAAAGTTATGAGAAAGAAGACAGAGAAAGATAGAAGAGACACAGCATTTCAAAAGCAAACCTATGGAAATGATTAACAAATTTAAGATAACTAAACATAAAATAGAAACAGACAAATATACATGGATAAGACTGTACACACAATGAAAAATCAAAACTTTAAACGTTTTATGAAAAACAATGAATATTGAGTCTTACCTTTTGAAATGACAGTTTGATAAAAGTTAATAGTTGAGAGAGAAAGTGAAGGGAAGAGAGCTAACAAATGTGATTTGGGGAAGAATTCTAGTACAATTATTAAACGGTGTGAAATTGGGGGTGAAATTCCAGACATTTTAAAGCAACTAACAAGCTGATTTATTTCATTCAAATGGATTTTATAAGAAATAATATAGTTAAATGTAAAAGAATAAAAAAATGTTAAATGTAATAAAAGATGGTTTTTATATAACATGTATATATCAACAATAGTATAGGAATATTAAAGGTTAAGTTAAGAACTAACAAATTCCTCATGGCATATTTATTTCAATGTTTGAACTCTTTATAGTACTATTTACGAATGTATCACAGCATGAATAGTCTCCTCGAATTATCCTGACTTGATATATAATAACAGTTTATATTCATCTTCTTAGAAAGTGTAAACCTATACAGATTAAATGTACCAATTTATAGTCAATAGAGGGGAATAAACTTTCAGCTTATTTGTGTACGATTATGGTATCCGTTTATGTGATTTATCTGTCAAGAAATATGTCTGTCACACTGAACTGAAATAAACTCATCTAATGGTATTTTGATGTCGATTTCTTCTCAAGTTTCTTTCCAGCTTTATACTCCCACCAATGACTCTTAATTAACACTGCTTTTGAGAAATATAAGCACACTGAAAAATTTACAATTCTCAGCAAGTCATATGAAAGAATCCCTGAGAAACTAGCTTCCATCGGTTGGGTACTTTGTGATGTAATCTTTTGTTGAAGAATAATGGTTTATTGGGGGAATTTGTCACACATTTTCATTTTGTATCCCAATCTGCTTCTTTGCATTTTTGAATTCCAATATTCTAAAATCTGACTTATCTCATTCACTCAAGACTTCCTTGAGCTTCCTCTACCTTCACCACCAATTCAACCAGTTTTTCCTCCCAACATAGAATTATTTATTCACATACAAACCCAGCAGTCAACTATCATGGTTCAACATACTGAGCTACTTTATCAACAAATTACTAGTGTTTGTTAGCTTGTCCAAAGCTGATTTTGATAATCCCTCTCTCTCTCTCACTGTTTTCTTAGTTTTGCATTGTGGATACATTTCCACCTAACAAGAACTCATACAGAACTTATTTTTATATTAATTCTCACCAATTTTTCCATTGAAACACACTCGTCATGGTCTCTAAAAATTCATTATTGGTGAAACAAACACACAGGGGGTTGGTAATTGTTTTTCAACCCTGACTGAGCAGACCTAATCAGTAATGTTCTACTCCTGATAAAACTGTAGGGTTTAATTTGAGGGAGATTTGACAGCTATTTCTAACAAGCTGTGCAACTATATAGAAGTTCTCTCCTTGGCTCCATTTTATGCTTGCTTTCCAAATGGCACTGGTTGGACAGACCATCACAGTACAAGTCAGTTCTTATTAAGAATAGAAAACCCTGACTTTCAGATGTTCCGTTACTGACATGGCTCCTATAGTTGGATGTCTTTCCTAACACTAACCATTTTACTGAGTGTACAGAGTGCATTTTATCAAGGTACCAACACTAAAGAGGTTGTCATGTCCTCAAATAGACAAGACTAAAGGGTCCTCTTAATTCTACATTTTCTCCACTTGTTCTACAACCACTTTGGAGAGTATACTGGGAGCGTTTTATCACAACAGCATTGCATTGTAGCTATCAGATTACATTAAGTAAAAAAAAAAAAGAAGAGGAAAACAAAACAAATTGCATGAGTAACTTGTAAAACTTAAAAGTATTTAGAATAACAGAAAAAAAATATTTTATAAAAATGGGGTCAGTAAAATAAAATGCACTCTAAGCATATCAACTGAATTGTATTCATCATCTTCAAAAATATGTTAATTCAGTAATACTTATGCTTCAGAATAACCATAAGGTTAATTAACAAAAAAATTAAATTAATGACAACCAAATAAAAGATATTACAAATATAATAACAGGATTTTACAAAAAAATTGAAGGATAATCTCTTATCTTTTAATGAGGAAATTATATAATTAATTAATATAATTATCTATCTTTTATCCTTTTTTTTTTTGTCTGCAGCCATGTTGGGGTATCACCTTTAAGGGTTCAGTGGAGTAGACCAACCCCACCCCGACCCAGAAATTTTTTTTTCTTTTGCAAAAATCTGCTATTTATCCACTCAGTCTTTTGCTGAACTGCTAAGTTACAGAGACGTAAACAAACCAACACCAAGGTAGAGGGACAAAAATAAACACACACACACACATATATATATAAACAGGCTTCCATACAATTTCCACTCACAAGGAATGGTTGACTTGGAGACAAAGTAGAATGCAGTCGGAATGAATCCAAATGAACAAAATACCCATTTTCTATAATGATATTTAGTCCCTTCATATACATTATTACTGTATACAGTGATAACCTAATGAGTGCACTAATTAAGAACTCATTAGCAATACACTCCTATAGACATACTGACATGGATGTACAAGTATAGTTAGTGGAACCAATGGATGGGAAAAAGGTATACATGATCGATGCTTCGATCATGCCCAATGCACTGGACAAGATAACAACATGAGCAGGTGCCAACCCATCCCAGGCCATCCCTGGTTACCAAGCTGAAGGTTATGGACAACTTAAAAATGCATTGGTGAAAGTAAAATTCTGCAACCTGGATGCCACAAAGCTGGAAGTAGGACTAGGAAACCAAAGTTAGAAGGGATGGAAATAGTTTGAAAATTACTATTTCTGTTAGAAAGAGTTCCCTTTCTCATGTGAAGAGGATACCTCATTAGATATTTGTAGGAAATGCAATGTATGGAATGAATGCAGAAATAAGAAATTCAAAGTTTATACAATGAATGGAGAAGAACAAGTACAGTATGATTCATGGGATTTGCAGTATTACCATACATGAAACAAGGAAATTGCAGCAAAGCTGCGTGATAATGGTATCAGACATGACATGCAGACTCTTCATATAACTTGTTTGACATTGTGTTTGTATTCTTTTCTTCCATTTTAATTTGACATGTACATTGTTTTTATTCTTCTCTTCCGTTTTACAAATTCGGTTCATACATCTCTTTCCGGTTCCCACTCAAAACTGTTTACTGATCACAGCCATCTCACAGATCTGTGGTTATGAGGAGTGCTTCACACTCCAATGGTTATGAAAAAAATGAGTAGAAACGTGTCAATAAAGTGACTGGGTAACACAGGTGTTGACAGCTGACTGCTTTTGTTTGAACACATCATGTGAAAAAAATGATTGCTGTTGGGAGAGAAAGCGGTTTGAGTTGCTGATGGATAGTATCCATAGAAGAGAAAATATTAAGAATATTGATATAAGAGATAAAGCATGATTGAGCCACAAAGAAAATGTCATATTACAGATCCACCCAACAGGTAAAACCCACATGTAACAGTCATTGAAGGAGACTCACTATCTCAAATGTAAAAACAGTAACTTATAGTTGAGCATATTTAATAATCCTTATAGAATCAACAGTTACTCAGAGCTGGGATATTTCTTGGTTGCTTTATTGTTTTAGCAATGTTCAGAATATGAAGTTTCCATGAGGAGAGTGAAACATTTTTGTACCAATGTTTTGGCACCACCAATTTAGCATCACTGATTTGATACTGACTTACTTGGCATCAGATATTTTAATGTTTCTCTCTTTCTCTACCTCCCACCCATCCTCTCTCTCTGTTTATATGGTGAGCATATTTCTCTTTATGTGTTGTGTATGAGGAGAGGAAACATGCTCATGTATATTGTAAAAGTCTCTCTATCTCCCTTTTTACATGTATGTGTACATTTTTGCATTCATGTGCATGTGTATTGGCCTCCAGTACCAAAAATGCTGTCATCAAAACAAGCTGAATATCCAGTTAGCCATGCCAAACCACCAGCATCAAAATAGCCATGCCAAATTGTATTATTCCACTTCAAGAGGTTGCTGGAGGTAATAAAGTCAAAACTTTTTAGGATATCTTTTAAGTTTGGAGTTATTGATGAAAAATTATACAGTGATGCGGTAGCTCTTTCTTTAAATAAATACTCTTCACAGTCTGGTCTGAAAGTATGCTGTTAAAATAGAGGACATCTAGTGGAAGACATTATAAATTATGAGAGCTGTATGATGATCCTTGTGGGACACCTAAGCTGATTCAGAATTGAGAAGTACCAGTGCTGAGAAGGGATGTGATTGAGTCAGATTCACATGATTAGATCTATATATATTTAATAGGAAAGGAATTGAACCAAGTAATTGCAATGCCACATGTTTTCAAAGACATTGCTACGTGTAACAGGTTTATTTTTAAATGGTTTTCTAAAGCCAGAGAGAGACTATTTGTTGAAAACAACATTAATATATTAGTTTTGAATTCATTACAAATATGAGGTGCTTGTGACTGATATGCTAGCTTAAAGATATCTAATAATAGTATTTAGTATTAATTTGCAGACAAAATATTGCAGTGTAGATTACAAAAACAATATCTCCATTTGAAAACATCTAATCTCTGGAGAATGTCCTGATGTCCTTTAAGCTTACATTAAACTTATAAGTAAAAAGTTAAACTTTTCCATTAAACTATAAAACAAGTGTCCAAGAAACAACAGTGTTTTCTTAAAATATGTTAAATAAATTAATTCATATAGAACAAAAATAATTAGAAAACAATTTTATATTAATACAATAGTGTTGCAACTAAATAAAAACACTGTAGCTGGATGTTGAAGAAGCAACATAAAAAGAAAAAAATCAAAAGCAAAACTGAAAGAAAAAAAAACTAACACACTGTTTGTAATAAATGTTGCAAAGAGGCTGCAAAAATTGCTTTTAGGAATAAAGAGAAAGAGAAACATAGAAGTAAAGAGGGGAATTAGCTGCAATTACTTGAATGGCAATCTTGTTTTAGACCTGCGAAGAAAACGGAATAAGTATTTATCAGAGTATGGTAAAAGTACAATTCGGAATTGAGTGTCCAAAAACATTGTCTCTTCAATGCATTGATTAACCTTACTGATTTAAGATTTCTCATCTGTTTACTTTCTAATATTGGAATATAAATATTCGTTACATTTGCTGAAATGTAAATCTTATTAAAGAAAGATGTTACGATGTTATTGTTTTAAAAATTTATTTCTGATGATTCTTGAAAAGAAAACAAAATCTAATTACTCATTTTTAATTTAATATCAATTTAATATCAAAAGATAATAGTCAAAGTAATTAACTGGTGATTAGCTGGTAGATTCTAAACATTAAGTAGGAGCCGCAAAAAGAAAATATTTTAAAATAACAAGATACCAACAATGGCTTACTGGCAATTATTTTCAACACAGCCTTGTCTACACTCATCAATATCTAATACAGAAGGAATTGCAATGGCTGAGCAGAGCCAAGAAGAGCCAAGACCTTGTATTCTGTAACTGGTATTGTGCCAGTTACAGGATACTGTCTTACCACCTTACTTTACAATATTTCAAAGACTTCAGACACGTTAGGTGAGAGTAGAACAGGTAAGATAACAGAACAACTTAGATTGACAAACTGGCTGGAATATAACCAAAAGGTTCTGCTAATTCATTGTGCATGATCAAATCTCACAAGAGAATGAAGTAACACCTTTTAATTAGAATCCTATTTTCTTTCACATACAGTTTACAATGATCCAGCCTACTACACTTTTTCATCACCACTTCAGTACTTAGTAACTGAATCATAAATACAAACTTCACAGAGGTCGATAGAGATAGAAATTAAAAGCTAAGACTATAATAAAAATTACATATTACATAACAAAACATCCATATATTATTTTTATCATCACACTTGACAATATTTCAATATCTTTTCCAAACTACAAAATCATCTTCTGACCAATAATTTTCAATTTGCTTTTACTTCAAGAAAACAAACAGAAATATATGGGAACATTAAATCACTTGCCAAAATTTGGTAATTGTGGTAAACTTAAAACAAGCTCCTTTAATTTAAGTCTTCTATATTCTAAAAATCCTATGCTAAGCCTTGATCTATACCTAATTTTTACTCATCACTGGTCTTTCACAAATCATTCACTGTAAATTTCCAATATTATTCAAAGAACATGAGCCTTGGCTTAAATTTCTGTAGGTTACACACCTTGTAGAAATTTCATACAGACATATATTCAAAAATAAGCCACTATAGTTGAAGATAGCTTCAAAATAATATTCGTTATAGAGTGAACATGTTTTAAAGAAACAAAATTATTGTAATTAATTAAATGTAAATAAATCTTGACTTCAGAATACACTTGGAATTAGTAATCAATATTAACATACTAATCCATATAGCTGATGAAATTAAAGGATTAAAAATAAATTATTTCAATTTTTTGCAAGATTAAAACTTCCTTTCTAAACTCTAGTGATATCAAGTATACAAAATTTGCAGGAACGATTACTGTTGACAATTAATTAAATCAGGTTTCCAGTTTTGACCTTTAATTAGTTTCATTAGTTCATCATCATCACCATTTAATGCACGTTTTCCATACTGACATAGACTGGACAGTTTCACAGAAGTTGGTGAGTCTCAGAAGACTGTCAGGCTCCAATGTCTACTTTGGCATAGTCTCTACAGCCAGATGCCATTCCTAATACCAACCACATTGCAGAGTGTACTGGGTGCTTTTTACATAGCACCAGCAGTATTGAGGTCACCAAGACACTCACAAGACAAGACTCCACCTCAGATGAGAGGGTGTAGTATTGAGTGGGGGTGATGTAAGATTAAAATATGATCAAATAATTTTCCTATTGATTGAAAAAAAAATCTATGAGAACTTGCTACAAAAATCTCCGTTCAATTATCTTTCCTTTAAATAAATAATGTTGTATTACCTAAATGTAAATTAATGTGGGAAGGCAGGAATCCTATTAACTCTTATTGCAAATGACACTAGGTGAATGAGTTAGGAGTGTGATGTAGCACAGCAATGAAATATAAGCAATGAGAAAAGGAGGAATGAAGTGAATATTATTTGCTGACAGTAAGTTGAACAATAAATAAAGCATAAAATAAAACAGAGAAAATGCGTAAGTAATAAAGGCATTGGCCTTTGTAAGCAAATATGATGATGGTAATGACTTGAGGATATACTGAAGAAAAAAAAAAGGTGAATAAAGAAATGACATATGCTAGTGGATGGTGATAGTTGAAGCAAAGAGCAATGAAGTATGAAGCATTGAAGCAAGACCATCAATAAATAGAAATACTAGTGAAAGGAAGAATTCAATAATGTTGGTAAGAATAAGTTAGGAAATGTCAGTATGAATGATAAAATGTTGGCAAGAATGAGTTAGGAAATGAATAATGTTGGTAAGAATGTGACAACTCATGAGTCCTTTTCTAATAACATTTACCTATTGAAAGGAACCGAATTTTAATCAAGGGGCTGGCTCTGATTTATCTATTAACAGTCCCACCAAATAAAAGATCCCTAGGCATGGGTGTATGTCTGCTTTTATACATATATATATATATATATATTATACGGAGAGCTAGGAGATAAAAAAACGCAACTCTGTGAACTGCAGTAAAGGCTCATAAAATCAATGCTTACTGAAGGATATGCATGACTAATTAAATGAATATGTAAATATAGAACTCAAATTATCAAGTTTTACAGTTTGATCTATATTACTCTAACTAATGGTGTCGTTGTATAGTTTGGTCTATATCACTCCAAAGTATAATCGTATAGGTTAAACATTATGTTTTAAAATAACTAGAGCATTGTACTTATACTGAACTTATAGTAAAAGTTAAAAGTAGTTAACATCATCAATATTAAGACTTCATTTTTGTTTTCTATAACTTAGACCATTCCACAAATTCTATTAGATGATGTCTTCATTAAAATGTAATTGTTGTATCCCAGTTGAATTCACTAAAGCAACTTTGAAAACTTTAAACTTTAACTTCCTTCACACTCTTCCTTTTTCCAAACATTTCTATTTTATCAATAGTATTTATATTATACATGGCTGTAAATAATTTTTTTTTTTCACTTTTGCAGGCTCTTTTACATACCTTCTTTAAGTTCTTGTCTTTTGGAAATGGAAAATAATAAAAAAAAAAAAGAAACAAAAGAGAACAAAACAAAAAGCAAAAGGAAAAAAAAAATCTATCTAAACTTATACTTCCTTCCTGAAAAAAAAAATATTCAAAATATAACTTTAAATATAGATTAAAGTCTTACCTTCCTCCAAAGTCTATGTATAACATTCGTTGTAGCAATTCATAAGTAAGAAGAGTTACACCAAACTGTGGGGAAGAACGGAATACACGAGCTGAAACAGAAATAACAGTTGATTTTACAAAACAAAGAAAGATATGTTATATTTGTTCGTATGTCATAAATCCTTTACAGTATCAGACTATGAAACAACAAGATGAAGGTGCTTTTGCATTCCTCCAGGATATAATCTTTTACATCTCAAACAACTAAAGCCTATCTCTTCAAGTGTGGTTATAGGGTTTAGCTATGATGCAACAGTATGGGCAAAGAAGACTATACACAACACTAGGATTATACACCACCATTACTAACTGATAAACTGTTACTTATCACTGCAAGACTACTATCAGCAATGAAAGACAAAAATGCTTTCATGCACCACAACAAGCTTTCCAACCTCCCAATAGGTAGCAGAGCCTTACTATAAGAAACTCTATCAACTGTGCCGAATCCACATCAGTTCTCAACTAAGATGGTTCTGTTAGTAGAACTATCATATTAAAAAAAAAAAGGAAAAAAAAAACCTTCTATATTCACTGCCCAATTCACCTCCAACTCTATACTGTATGCTCTTTAGAAAGCTTGTAATGTACCACATCACTTGTAATATACAGCTAAGAGCCCCACCTCTCTCAGACATCCTAGTCAAAAGAGCACATGAAACGACATGGACAATATCCTTCACATCAGTCAAGGTTAACAATGCTTTTGCACATGTATGCACAGGCTTGAGCAAGATGTTTTTCAGGAAGTTTAGTAGTTGCCCATGTGATGTCAAGACAAAGACATACAAACACAGGCACTCACACATACATATGTATACAATGTCATCAACGACATCCATTTTCCATGCTGGTATGGGTTGGACAGTTCAACAGGAGCTCGCCAGCCAGAGAGCTACACCAGGTTCCAGTTATCTGTTTTGGCATGGTTTCTTAAGGTAGATGACCTTCTTAACATCACCCAATTTACAGAGTGTACTGGCAGCTTTTTATATGACAGACTTCTTTTAATTTCCAAGTACTAAATCCACAGACATGTCTTTGGTCAACCCAGTACAATAATAAAAGTCACTTGCCCAAGGTGCCATGCAAAGGGACTGAACCCAAAGCTATGTGGCTGGGAAGCAAATTTTTTAACCATACAGCCACATCATATTTTTTTTTTATTATTCTATTTAAGCCAATAAGAAATACAACACAATTTTCCTACCTGGAGCACCTTTCCAAAATGCACTGCCACCTTCTTCTTTCAAAATTTTCCTTGCACAATCTATTACTCCACTGTATGTGGTTTGACCGGATCGAGCAGCAACCTGCAATCTGGTTTTAATAACATCAGCAGGAGTAGGAATTGAGGCAGCTGGAATACCTATAGTCAATAAAAAATGTTATATTTATAGTCATAAAAATTAAACCTTAAACTTAAATTTAAAAAATGAGATACTACCCAGTGCACCACTTATGACAATTTAAAAAAAACCCACTGTATTGTTCCAAAATTTCACGTCTGTGAAATTCGGAGAGAAATGCAAGAAACATAACTAGTGTTCTTTTGTTTTAATATAGAAAATGTTTCAAAAAGATGGCAGCTCATCTCTTTGGTGTTTTGGTAAAAGAATTTTATTTTACGAATACCAAGGAAATGAACCACCTGCTTATTGAGTCACTTAAATATTAAAGCATAATATTATGCTTTAATGTACAAGCATGATGTGATGTGATGTGGCTTGGAATCTCTATTTTCCAATGAGATGTTTGAATTCGCAGAACATAGAATATACAAATATTGATGTTTAATGTGTTCACTTAGGTATCATCGTTCGTATAGCGATACTAATAAGCAGGTGTCAGAACTAAACATATACACTATTCCGAAAAGAGAGGTAATCAAGTACAGAGCATAAGAAATTGAATAAATGACAAAGGAACAAGAAGAGCATCACCCATGATCTTTTTCAAGGATTCTGAGTCTAGCAGGATGAAGAAAGCTATCCTCAGGCAATCCCTCTGGTTTGAATACTTGCCACAGAGTGTACTTTGCTAAAGACATCCAGAGGCCAGTTGGTAAGGCTTAAAAATTTAAGAGGAAAATTTTAGCTAAGTTCATAATTTATCAATGGTACTATGCTTTAAAAAGGTGTGTGTGTATGTGTGTCTGTGTGTGCACGTGTGTGTGTGTGGGGGGGGGGGGGGGGTAATGGAAATCAATTGTCTGTTCCCTGAGTTAAAATTAGACAGAAACTAATTGAAATGTGTCGAATAGAAATGAGGACACGCCAACAGAAAAATGTTGATGTTATCCATTTTAAACAGAACTTTTATTTTACATATTCTTCAAATCTGCATGTGTCCATTCTTTACCATCATTAAACATCCTTCTTCCACATTTGCATGGGTTGGGGCAGTTTGACAGGATCCAATAAGTTGGAGAACTGCATCAAGCTCCAATATCTGCTTTTGCATGGTTTCCATGGCTGGATGCACTTCCCAATGCCAACCACTTTACAGAATGTACTGGGTGTCTTATTTATGAGACCGGCACCAGTAATGATCACCAAGTCACTTGAAATGCAAAGTAAAAGAAGCCCTCTTCAACTCAGCAGGGTTGTAATCGAGTGGGGATGACCCTATACCAAGTACTGAGAGGCCAAAGTATGACAGAGAGACAAGCACAGGTGTCCTGCTATAGAAAAGATACATGGTTGCCTTGAATTATATAAGAGTGGATGTGAGATCAAAGATTGTATTGAAGACCATGTCAATCTTCATACAAGAGCTCATCTTCATCATCATCTCATCCTTTAATGACCATCTTTTATGCTGACATGGGTTAGACAGTTTGACAGGATCTGACAAGCTGCAGAGCTGAGTCAGGTCCCAATGTCTCCAAAAGGAAAGGAAAAGAAATTTTTTCAATAACTTACCTGCAATAGTTGCAGCGCAAAGTAAACTTACAGGAGAATTGTAACCATTTGGATCAGCAAATTGTTTTTTTAAATAGGCATAAAGAGGGAAGTATATTGCAGAGAATGGGATATCACGAAGGAAGCAGGCTTTGGCACCCTAGTAAAAGCAAAATATACACAATGATTAGCAATTTAAGTGAAAGAAAAAGGTAAATCAGTATAAATTTGATTCCTACAAATATTCAAAAGTAAATTTTTAAACTGTTACAGCAAAAAGAAATATCCTCATCATCACCATCATTATCTAAAGTCCATCTCGATGCAAACATGGGTTGGATAGTCTGACAGGATCCAGTGAGCCATAGGTCCACATCAAACTCTGATGTCAGCTTTGGCATGGTTTCTACAGCTAGATGCCCTTTCTAATACCAACCACTTTAAAGTATTACTGGGTGTGCTTTTCATGCCACCAGCACAACCACTTTGGCTTATATAAACTCAACAAGCAGCTTATGTCAGTCTTGTAGGGCAGTTCTATCATCAGATATGCAACAATGCTTTTTAATCTTTAATCTCCCTGGTGGATCAAAGAGAATTTAGCCCAAATATTGCTATACTTATTAAATATGTATGATTTCTACCAAATTACTTCAAAGAATGTTATCAGCTGCAATGTTATCACACTTTTGACTGAAAGGCCAGTACAAATGAACTCAATCAACTATGATCCATTTCAAAGAACCACTTTGAAGAATTATTCACAAGAGCTGTTGGATACAAACCAACAGGGAAAGCAACTAAAGAAACAACAATCAAGAAATATATATACATTACCTTATACAAGCCAAAAAATCCCAGTTCTCTGATCACAGATAAAGCACTGATACGTTTCCCAACAATTTCACCAGCAACTTGTAAGCGAATTTTAACAATTTCTAAAGGATTTGTAAACACCACCTGTGATGCACCCGCCTAGAAAAAGTACAAGAAGAAATTATGATTGTAATAGTAATAATGAAATATTCAACCCTTATACAATTGTCATGCAGTATATTTCATTCAATGCATCATCAATTAAGGTTCACACAAGCAACTAAATGTCTCTCTCTCTCTCTCTCTCTCTTATGCCAACAATACCAGTCATTATTTTAACCTACCTCTTATAAATACATTATACAGATTTGGCTAAGGCAGCAATGCGGCAGAATCATTAATATGTCAGGCAAAATGCTTGGTGGTATTTTTTCTGGTTCTTTACATTCTGAATTCAATTCCCACCTAAATCAACTTTGGTGTTTTATTTTATCTACTCTGAAAGGATAGAAAGCAGTCAACTTGTCCCTTCCCCTCAAAAATTCTAACCATGAACCCTACAACAGAGCAGCATCTTTTTCAAAGAAATATTGTAATCCAGTCACTTACACACCATAAAAACCTGGTAACTGGTCTTACGAGTCCAAAGGCTTATGAAAAATAAAAAAAGATTTGGTTAACTAGTTTAATTTCCAGTGCTAAATTATACAATTTAAACAGCCTCCAATAAGCTATCAAATTGATCCAAGTTCTTTAATTATAAAGGTTACTGACACACTAACACTATAAATCACACGTTATTTGGAGCATATAAAGCAGTATAAACTGGCAAAAATGTGTGCTGGACGAAATGCTTAGCAGTATTTCGCCTGTCAGAACATTCTGAGTTCAAATTCTGCCGAGGCTGACTTATCCTTTCGGGGTTGATAAATTAAATACTAGTGAAACACTGGGGTTGATATAATCAACTAATCCACACCCAATAAATCTGAGGCCTTGTGCCTCCAGTAGAAAGGATTATTTGGAGCATATAAATTGCTGACTGTATCAGTTCATCCGAAGGACTACTACACTTATTGCACATCGAGCCGCTTTCTACATAGCTTTGCATAGAATGCTGAACTTCAGAGGTTCACACTGATGATAATTTAGTTTGGAACACATGGCTCTTTCCACCACTCCACTCAAAATTCCGATTCCTAGTTACATCTCTCTATGAGTGGGGTACTAAAAAGTTCCTGGCTTTGGGTAAAAGAAAATACAGGACAAGTTAATCATGATTTTATTCATCATATTCCCCTCTCAGATTCACACACTTATTTCAGTAGTCCTTCAGTCTTTCTAAACTTTGTAAAATGATTTGGAAGTTTGGGCCTCCATCCAGGCTTTTCACAATACCCTTAAAGCCAGGAACTTTTCAGCACCACCCATATAGTCAACAGATTTTTTTTAATGATAATCATATTATTTGAATCAATATCATTATCAATCACCATCATCAGTTTAAATGTTCACTTCTCCATGCTTGCATAGCGAGGATGGAATTCCTTGAGGCAGAGATTTCTATGACCAAATACCTTTACTATTGCCAACCCTCATTTCTTTCGAAGTAAGGTAATATTTCAGCATAGCTAGACATGTTTTCACAGAAGATTAGGAATGAAGATCACTGCTTGTATGCAAAGTTATACTTAATTACAACCATCACACGATGTCAAGACAAGGACACACTGACACACACATATAGATGCACACACACACACATACATATATGAATGTGTGTCTATGTGTGTGTGTGTGTGTGTGTGTGTGTGTGTGTGTGTGTGTGTGTGTGTGTGTGTGTATTTATGTATATAATGAGTGTCTACTCATGATCGAAGAATACCATCATTGACCATTAAGAATATTGTGCATTCAAATTCATACTTTACACTTGTGGCTCTACTGGTGACTAATGAGCCCAACTCTTGATAAATATATATGTCCACAGATATTGCAGACCAAGCGTCCCCCATTCACTACACAGGTGAAGCATTTTCAAACAGTTCATTTAAATTCTGTGTGAAAAATTCATGATTTTTCAAAAGCACCCACTCCTTCTTTTCTTTGTTTCCTCCACTGGTGCTGACGACAAGCATTGCTTTCCAAAATGACTTTCCCATATTTTATATACTCTCAACAAGGACTTTACACAAACTTATAGTCTTGGCTTCTGCTGTGGGTGCTCTCCACAAACAAGTCTGACATATAACTGGCTTCTGTTCAGTATCTCTCTATCAAATTCACTCACAACCCAAGGCTATAGGAGAAGACACTTGTTCAAGGTGCCATGCAGTGAGACTGAATCCAAACCATGTGGTTGGGAAACAAGCTCTTAACCACACAGCCACATCTGTACTTATAAACTGAATTATTCTAGGAAATCAATAAATCTAAAGCTCAGCTGAATGAATTACTTCTGGTTCATCTTCCACTCATATATATATCATCTGAACATTCACAAGCCATATCCACATTTGACTTCATTACTACTTCAAAGACCAGCACATGTCAAATTTTATGTCACTCAAACATAGTGTTTTGCAGCTGTCTCACCAGAAACATAATTAGCATAGAGCAAATATATAAATCAATACTCTATGTTAGTATTAATAAAAGTTTATAGGCCGTAATTGTAAGGTGTAAATCTATCATGTATATATGTACACAATTTATGCACACACTGTTCAGAAAGCAAAGAATTTATATAGTTAAAATAAAGTAAATAATAGCATAAAAACAGGATCTTAAATACTTCAAACCTTGTGAATAAGATTATAATTTGGTTATAATACAGTTAAGGGATGTCAGGACAAATATTACAACTGATTTATGAACAATTAAATACGATACATAGGTGATAACTTTTTTTCTTTTTGATCAATTTAAATATAGCAGGTTTTTGTGCACATGGCCAAAGATATTTTTTAAGGAAGAGGGAGGAGTAATAACTGAACTAATCCAAATACATGTCTTCACTGATGGAACAAAAAAGAAAGTTGATACCAGTAGAATTTGAACTTGGAATATAAGAGAAATTACAATACTGCCAGGATTTAGCAAAATGCTCAACTATTTCCACCAACTTCCCAGCATCAATGAATTTAAATAATAATCTAAAAAAAAATACATAAAAATTAAGATAGTCACTCTTCCTGTCGTATATTCAACATATTCTTAATGTGGTAGGTAGGAAAGAAAACAAAAGAAAAATAGAAACGAAAATCAAGAAAAGCTGAAATTTTATAATTACAAAATGAAGTCTTCAAGAGAATCTGATTAAATTATTTAAAGTTTTCAATGACACAAGTAAAACTGGTTTTTAATTAAGTGAATTCATTACTTACACAACCACCAGCAATTATTTGCGATAGAATAGATAATGAGCCGTCTTTCTGTGTTAGTCTTTCACGAACTAAGTCATTCATCTGAAGAGGTAAAAAAAAAAAAAACATCAAGAATAATTTTCTTTCAGTTCAACTTTGTAAAATGCAAGATAGTTTAACTGGTGATTTAAGATAAACAGAAATGTTGAAAAATTAATGTTAATAGAGTGTAATCACACAAACTATTTAACAATCTTCTATTATTACCACCGAGGTACTTTTATATAATATACATCAGGGTTACAAATGTATGGGAATGAACAAAACAAAATTTCACATGTGGCAACCAGCATCGCCTTACTGGCACTTGTGCAGGTGGCACGTTAGAAAATCATTCGAGCGAGGTTGTTGCCAGTGCCGCTAGACTGGCTCCTGTGCAGGTGGCACATAAAATACACCATTTTGAGCATGACCGTTGCCAGTACCGCGTGACTGGCCCTCGTGCCGGTGGCACATAAAAGTACCCACTACACTATCGGAGTGGTTGGCGTTAGGAAGGGCATCCAGCTGTATTAACTCTGCCAGATCAGATTGGAGCCTGGTGCAGCCATCCGGTTCACCAGTCCTCAATCAAATCGTCCAACCCATGCTAGCATGGAAAGCAGACGTTAAACAATTAAATGATATACAATTTAGTTAGACATATAGCTAATCATTGTTTTGGAACATTTCTTTTATATTGGTTCCACACTTTAACATTCCCATAGTTGCTGATAGGTGGGAGAAAAGGGATTGCTTTTTTGCCAATCTTTTACTGACCCTCATTCCTTAATTAAAGCTGATGATGAAAAATCGGTGAAAAAACATCTTGGAAGTGTGACAGACTATAAGTGTGATGTAGGTTTTTAAATTTTGTTGTTGTTTTTATTGGGGGCAGGGGCCCCATTATAAATATTTAATACAGATATATACTTGGTGGTAGTTGTTGCTAGGCTGACCCTGAAACAGACAAGCTGTGAACAGCCTGTCTGTTTCTAGATTTGAAGAGAGGAACCACTCTTTGAGAAGCAGTACTAGATATGTTAAAGAACTGCATTTGCCAAGAGAGATCCAAACCAATATTGGAAGCTACCATGAAGGAAGGAATCTAAATGAGTACCACTCATGTTTGGTCAGAGTGCTTGGGTTTTTTGCTATTAAAAAGCACATACGATAAAAAAAAATGATACGAATTTAAAATATGGCTTAAGAATCTTTTAAAGACAAGGACTTCCCAGTATTAAAAGTAAGAGAGATAAATCTCCTAAATACATCATTGGTTTAGCACAGATAACACTTGAAGATGATGAAATAACTACTCTTGACCATGGTAATATAGGTTAAGACGTGAAGTCCAATCCACAATGAGATATATTTGAATTGCCAAACTAATGTGGGGTAATCAAAATCTACCGCAGATTTCAGTTCCCATATTAACAGCAGATAACCAAACATCTTATTTGTCCTCTTACCCCTGAAAGTGTTCATGGGACACTGTACCAAGGCAATATTTTTTCGAACTTAACATAAAATTTTCATAAAATTCATGACAGACGTATGAGGGAGTGTTGAAAAGTTCCTGGCTTTGGGTAAAAGAAAGTACAGGAGGATCAGTTAATTATGATTTTATTCCAACATATTTCCCACTCAGATTCACACACTTATTGCAGCAGTCCTTCAGTTTTTCTAAGCCCTGTAAAAGAACTTGGAAGGATAGGCCTCCAACAAGGCCTTTCACAATTCCCTTAAAGCCAGGAACTTTTCAGCACCCCCTCATATAACACTAAACAAAGCTGTTTAGATTATTAATGACATTTTACACACACACACACACACACACACACACACACACATATATATTAAACGTAAATTGAAAACAGAACACAAAGGATGTCGCGGTACACGTGTTTCAAGCTTTACATACAAACTTTCATTAAGTTTGTGTATAAAGCTTGAAACACGTGTACCGCGACATCCTTTGTGTTCTGTTTTCAATTTACGTTTAATATATTCTTTCACCTCTGCCACTATCCGGCATATACAGGTGCTTACACTTATCAAGTATTACCTCTAAAATTTACATCATCATCATCATCGTTTAACGTCCGCTTTCCATGCTAGCATGGGTTGGACGATTTGACTGAGGACTGGTGAAACCGGATGGCAACACCAGGCTCCAGTCTGATTTGGCAGAGTTTCTACAGCTGGATGCCCTTCCTAACGCCAACCACTCAGAGAGTGTAGTGGGTGCTTTTACGTGTCACCCGCACGAAAACAGCCACGCTCGAAATGGTGTCTTTTATGTGCCACCCGCACAAGCCAGTCCAGGGGCACTGGCAACGATCTCGCTCGAAAATCCTACGGGAGCCAGTCAGGCGGTACTGGCAACGGCCACGCTCAAAATGGTGCATCTCATGTGCCACCCGCACAAGAACCAGTCCAGGGGCACTGGCAACGATCTTACTTGGCTTGCCGGGTCTTCTCACGCACAGCACATTTCCAAAGGTCTCGGTCAGTAGTCATCGCCTCGGTGAGGCCCAATGTACGAAGGTCTTGCCTCACCACCTCAGCCCAGGTCTTCCTGGGCCTACCTCTTCCACGGGTTCCCTCAACTGTTAGGGTGTGGCACTTTTTCACGCAGCTATCCTCATCCATTCTCACTACATGTCCATACCAGCGCAATCGTCTCTCTTGCACGCCACAACTGATGCTTCTAATGTTCAGCTTTTCTCTCAAGATACTTACACTCTGACGGGTATTCACATTGACCCGTCAGAGTGTAAGTATCTTGAGAGAAAAGCTGAACATTAGAAGCATCAGTTGTGGCGTGCAAGAGAGACGATTGCGCTGGTATGGACATGTAGTGAGAATGGATGAGGATAGCTGCGTGATATATATATATATATATACACACACACACATATATTTAGATAAATACGACATGATATTTACTGTTAATTTAATAGCTTTCTCTGGAGCAACTCCAACAAGTTGGGGAGCCAATCCTCGATAAAGGCCAGTAAAACCTTCATGACGCAAAACTTTTTTAAAGCAGTCAAAGCTATTTTTATACATCAACTCTCCAACATAGGAGCCAGAGCGTTGATTCTGAAGACGGGTCTTAACAAGATCGATGGGGTATACAGCTGTAGCTCCAGTAGCTAGGGAAGGAAAAAAGGAAAAAATTTCAGTTACAAATTGTGACAGATGAAAATAAAAATAAAGTATAAAACGAATTATCTAAACATCTAAAAAAAATGTTAAACATCAATATGAAACAGAGGAAAACTTTCAAATAAAATACACACACAAGCACACGCATATATACGAAGTGCAGGAGTGGCTGTGTGGTAAGTAGCTTGTTTACCGAACACACGGTTCCGAGTTTAGTCTCACTGCGTGGCATCTTGGGCAAGTGTCTTCTACTATAGTCTCGGGCCAACCAAAGCCTTGTGAGTGGATTTGGTAGACGGAAACTGAAAGAAGCCCGTCGTATATATGTATATATATATATGTGTGTGTGTGTGTATGTGTGTGTTTGTCCCCCTAGCATTGCTTGACAACTGATGCTGGTGTGTTTATGTCCCTGTCACTTAGCAGTTCGGCAAAAGAGACCGATAGAATAAGTACTCGGCTTACGAAGAATAAGTCCCGGGGTCAATTTGCTCGACTAAAGGTGGTGCTCCAGCATGGCCGCAGTCAAATGACTGAAACAAGTAAAAGAGTAAAAGAGCACGTACACACAGTAATAACTATTATACATCTATACACATACATATATATAAACACAATAATACCCATTATAGATATATACACTGTGTGTGTCCTTGTTTAGACCTAACATCATACAGGTTGCTTATTTCCTGTCTGCTGTGAAAACATGTCTGGCCTTGGGGAAATAATACCTTGCTTGAAAACAGGTGAGGATTAGCAACAGAAAGGCATCTGGCTTCAATAAATTTCATCTGACCCATGCAAGCATGGAAAAGTAGACATTAAATGATGATGATGATGGGACAACCACCAATAATTTAAATGTGTTCCTCGAATTTGTATTTTTATTTACATAAACAAGACAAAAATAAAACATACCTCCAGCCACAGAACCAAGAGTAAAACGATAAGCATTTTCTAACACCATCATTAATGGCTGACGACCAGCACCTTCAGCAAGACGGATCTTCTCCTGGGATAAAAAGAAAAATATCAGTTATACAGTGATAACGCATGAGTGTTTTTTTTTTTATCTGTATAATTAAAGATAAAGTAATACATAAAGTTAATTGGTAAATGTTAGAAGATGAATACTTACTTCAGCTATTTGCATCTGGATGGAGTATGGAGTCTCTCTCCCTTCCATGGGGGATACACATTCCAGGTCTTCATATCGTATACGGCTTTGAAATAAAAAAACATACAGCTTTTACAGTTTAAGATAACCACTGAACATCATTATGCAACAGTTAACAGTTTCTTAAAACATACAGCAGCAAACTAAAAAGCAGAAAAAAAACAAATATTCAGAGTATAGCTGGAACTGCTATTATATCAAATTGGAATATGCTAAAGCTTAAATTATGGTCAATCTGGGAACTCATAGCAACTGCAGCTCAATTGATCTTACAGTTTTTGCAAAAAAACAAAAGAGAACACATGGCTCTATAGCCAATAATTATCCTATAATAGATGTAATATAAAATCACCAGATAGTATTATACAACCTAATCACTGAATGTAAGTACTAAAATATTAACTAATAGAAACTACAATCTATTTAACCAACTACAGAGTGTTCATAAGTCAAATTTATATTACACACTAATTTAATATCTTAGATCTTTAGTTAAAGTTGCGTGAAAAAAAAAGAACTGCCATACTTATTACTAACACAACTATAATGAACACCAATGGAGTATTGTAAAACTAATACCAATGAAATGTAATGTAAGAGGGCAGTTTCCACATTTAAAGTTTATTTATCTAATTAATAATCTAGCACGTTTTGCAACATATATTTTATGGAATTATTGAATTCTAGCTAAAACTTCTGAGAAAAAAAAATAACCAGAAAATTAATAAAAATTTGTATTTATAAACAAATGAAAAATTGTAATTAGTTGATTATCTCATAACCTGTGAGAGGAAAATATCTGAAAATAGAGTAAGTAAATTAAATCCAGTTAAAAAGAAAGAATGTGTTAACACTGAATTAAAAAATAAGTAATGATAAATATGAATGAATAGGATAGACTATAATGAAAATAGAAAAGTTATTCTAATCCCAAGAATGAAAGAGGTGAAACATTATTATGAGCAGTTTATAGTAAGATTATAGTAAGGTAAATAACAGTTTGTAGTAAGATTATAAAGAGCCTTAATTATTTTTTTAGTATTGAATTATGAAGCCCAATAAAAGATACCAGCCATGCATACAAGTTTCAGCACAATTTCCGTCTTTCAAATTCCATTTATAAAGTACTGATGAAACCAAGGCTATGGTAGAAGACACTGGCCCAAGGTGCTGTACAGTGGCATCAAATATATGCTTGCACTGTGAACCTCTTAACATCAAAGCTATACCACATCCCAAATTGTTAATTTGGGTTGTGGCTAGTAGGGGATGATGGGAAATGATTTAGTTAAAGAAACTTACTTAGAAACACAACTGCTTTAAACAAGAAAACAAACCTAAGGATATTATGAAAGAGTAAACACCAATAATAAAAATAAATCACCCAAGAACATCAAGTTTCAGTAAGTAACTACCTTTATTAAATGTAGCAAATATTCATGTATTTTCAAAAATCTGCAAAAAACAACAAGCCAACACGAAGTTTCACAGAATTTAATTTGATGGGTCAATATTCAGAGTTCAAATCCTACTAGAGTCAATCCTCTGTGTATTCCAAGTTAAAAGTAAAACTAGTAGAACACCAAAGTTATTTAAATTGAAAGGGAAAAACCTAACATCTAATCCAACAGACAAAAAAATACACCAGAACAAAATGTTATATTATTGAAGATATTATATGCCCTTCTATTTAGACAGGAGATGTTACATTTATTTGTCTCAGTTTATTTTAATAACTTATTGAATTTAGCAATTTAATTAACCCTAATATGTTTGATGAAACATAACATGAAGTAGATTAAAAATTGAAGGATTATGTCTAATTTTTGTTTTTTTTTAAACTATAGAAATGAAATTGAAGGGATAAAAACAATATAATGACAATAGTAATTCCTTGTACAGACTCAGTGAAATAGAGCACAAAATTACAATGTAATCTCTCTCAACCTCTCTGAGTTTCCCTGTTGGATATCATATAGCTTACAATTCAAATTCCAATCAATTTTCTAATTCTATTTATTCTAAAGAGCTAGGCACAGACGTAGGCAAATACACAAACATCTAGTCCATGCACGACATGAATGTATGCAGATGACTGCAGATATCAATCTTTTCAATCAGTTTATCAAAACTGACCACACACAGAAAGCTCTAGAAAACATTGTTTCTAATTATTATACATCAACAAAAAAAAAATAATAATAAAATCAACTAAAAACACACTATTCATTCTGTACCACAATGATAAAGTACAATCAGTTCATTCTTCAGTTGTGAATTAGATTCCATATTCAACATAATATCACAGCAATGATGATAATCGTTATGGCAACTACACTATTTATACACTACTGACTTCTTGTAGAGTAATAATTCCAGTCCTCTCAATTCAAATAATGATTAGTCTTGAAAACTAATTACTAAATCTATACTAAGTTATATTAGTAAATTGGTTGAGGGCAAAGGAGAAGAAGTCTGAGAAAGTACTTTGGTACCTATAAACAGCAAAGGGATATACTTCATGCAGACAGTATGAACTAGATTTCTGATGAGACAACTGAACAGAAGCAATTCATATGACAGACTGGACAGAATGGGAAATAGCACTGATTCTATAAAGAGAGCAACACACATTTTGTAAAGGGAAAACATAAATAACAGTTTCATTTTTGGATTTGGTTTGCAAGATTCTTTATGTGAGTTCATGTGTTGAAGCGTATTCTGTTGTGTCTGGGGAGAGTCATTCTCTTTTAGTGCCTTATAATTTAACTCACTCACTGGTAAAATCTCCACTCATTTACTTATCTTACTAAAATTTTCATTGCATCTTGAAACCTTTTCAATAGTTGTTGACTCTCAATAATAATAATAATAATAAATAATAATAATAATAATAATAATAGTTTCAGATGAATTAAAAGTATAAATGAATGTGATCAATGATAACTAGTCTGAAGAAAATAGATTACAGTTGATAGGAATAGCAATTTGCAAACAGAAAGAGACACTATATTCCTAGATAACAGTTTGGTTTGTGAGTTTGTAAGGCATTTTTTTAAGGAGTGGGGAGGGTTGTTGTAGTTTAATAGTTTAAGGAAGGGAAATACTCAAGACCCTTACCATAACCACTGATACTGGCAGGAGGCAAGCAGAAATTTATCCTCACACAGAAAACTTGGGCTGAATATCAAAGAGCACCTAGGAACCATGTGCTGGTGTTGAAATGACCGACAGATTAAGTCTAGCACTCAACAACAGGGATGATCCTTCTAACTGGCATCTACATAGTTCCTGCCTATGATTACCAAAGATAACTAGTATTGATTCAGTAGTGAATATTGTTAATGATAGCCAGGGTACAAGAAATCAATACAACAATAATGTAAAAAAAAAAAAAATCATAATCATAGCCAGTCACTGAGTGTGTTGTTAACTGTAGTGATCGGTAATGTTGTAGCTAGGAAAGTTAGTTGTTGTTTAACTATAGATTAGTTATGGCTGAACAACAACAGGTCTAATTGGGCAGACCTACAATCAAAGGTATTCCAGAGATGACCACCCAGTCTTATGAGGAATATGTCTAGGACTACATTATCCAATATATCTTTTTCTATTTAAGATGGTATAGTGCAATTGGGGGAGATCTGACTGCTATTTCCCTCTAGTTAAGCAACTATGTAGGCATTTCCTCATATATAAGTTAATAGTGATAATTGGTGGATGATTCCATTTTAACAGCTGGATTAAAACTTAACTGAAAATCAAATATTTTGTAGCCAGTGTAGTCAATGGATATAGAAAACAAGTAGGAAGACCTTTGATAGCATGATAGTAAAGTAATAGTTTAGATATATGCTCAAGTGGTGATATGACCAACACAGGAAATAAAGCCTACAGACTTTTAAGTTCCTAGTAGTAATAAATAGATATGTTGTGGTCACCCAATTGGTTTAGTAGTACAGAAAATGTAGTTATTGATGCTATGCTGTCAAGAAAATTTTAAGAAATGATCACTATTGATGATAAAATGTTTTGTTTTTAATTTATAGAAAGGTGCATGTTGGTAGTGGAACTTGTGCAGTAAAGACTGAATATTTGAAATGACAGGAAATGAACAAGGAGAGTATCTGTCAATAAATGTACAACATTAAGTAAGGATACAGCTTGAGTGCAAGTGAGTTGCAAAGCAACAGGATTCGAAAGGGCCAGACAACAAACTACAAGTTGATGATAGAGAAGAAAGGTGGACTAAAGAGTAACTGGGATTAGATTACACTTTAGAAAGATGTTATAGAAATGAAGTGATTGAGAACCAAATAGTGAAAAAGTGTGCTGCCTTGAAAAACCTATCATATATCTAAGTTATCATGAAAAATAAAAGCATTCTACTGCTGTGTCCAATTCTCTCCAACTTTCTCAAAACAACTCTCCCTCTAACCACACAGCATTTTTAGCACCTGGAGTTTTTTTTTCTTTTTCCCTTGACCCTTAGGACTCATAAGGATCGAGCTCAACTTGGTTCCCATGATGTATAAGTGAATGAGATTAGAACACTGACCCTTGAATGAGATGTCAAATGGTAACCATCAGAACCACATTTACTGTCAGAATGAACATCTATTTCTCCTGCCTTATCACAAGTCCAGTTCAGTTCTCTCTTTACCTATTACTCAGGCCCCATGTTCTTTGAGCATCCTACATGTTGTCGTCACACAATTGACAACAAAATTAACTTCTATCCTAAACAGTTTATCTTCAGTTATTTAGCTTGTTTTAGCCATCACAACTAAAGCTATGCTGGAGCATCACCTTTATCTCATTCTAGTAATAACTGCCAGAGATTATGGAAGCCTGAAACATTACACCCCACTCATAATTAAAGAAATCTACCCGATACTACTGATTAGAGTTCTACTGCTCTCAACATCTTCCTTTCAGGACTTGCTAGCTGCATTTCATTGCAATCTAAACATTACTGCACTAATCCATGTTATTTGTTTACAAACAGTCTCTGACTTGACTAGTAACTATCCTTTCCCATTTAGTTATGCAGTATTAACTCGCCCCACTTCCTCCAGCTGTTTCTGCTAAATAAGAACATTATATCTAAAATAATGATACTCAGATATTAGGTGCAGAATGCCATTAAGACAGAGAAATCAAGTTTTGAAGTAATAAAATTTTGAAGTAATAAAATTTTGAAGTAATAAAATTTTTAAGTAATTTCATCTTTTTATAGCAAATAATCTGAGACAGACTCTGGTTCTATGATACAAACTTTATGTTTTAAAGTGTTTTGAAGACCTTCCATTTTGAATTTCAAGTTATTTTACATTTTAAACACCAGCACAATAATGACAAAGTTATTTTAATTTCATTTTTCTCTTCATTATTTTATTCTTCATTTTCAAACTTAATTGAACTAAAGGTAGGGTACATCAACGGAAATATGGTACCAAAAGGTTTCACGCAGCTCTTATTTAAGTACTGAATTAATCAAGGAAGTTTCATCATCATCATCATCATCGTCGTTTAACGTCTGTTTTCTATGCTAGCATGGGTTGGACGGTTTGACCGGTGTCTGGGAAGCCAGGAGGCTGCACCAGGCTCCAGTCTGATCTGGTAGTGTTTTTACAGCTGGATGCCCTTCCTAACGTCAACCACTCAGTGAGTGTAGTGGGTGCTTTTTACGTGCCACCAGCACAGGGGCCAGAGGAGGCTGGCAACGGCCACAATCAGTTGGTGCTTTTTTATGTGCCACCAGCACAGAAGCTAGTCAAAGCGGCGCTGGCATTGGTTACATTCGGATGGTGCTTTTTACGTGCCACCAGCACGGGTATCACAACTACAATTTCCATTTGATTTTCATTTTGATGTTGATGTACTTGACTCAATAGGTCTCCTCAAGCACAGCAGGTCGCCCTCCGATCCAAGGTACTTTTGAATTGGTTAGGGCTGGTTATGTGAAACTGGTGTAGGATACAGCCGTGAACTCACTTTATTTGCCGGGTCTTCGCAGTCACAGCATATCTCCAGAGGTCTTGGTCCTTCATCATTGCCTCCATGAGGCCCAATGTTCGAATGTCATGCTTGACCACCTCATCCCATGTCTTCCTGGGTCTACTTCTACCCCAGATTCCTTCAACTGTTTGGGAGTGGCACTTCTTCCTCCATCTCTCCTCATCCATCCGTAGTACATGACCATACCAGTGCAAACGTCTCTCTTGCATGTCGCATCCGATGCTTCTTATGTCCAACATTTCTCTCAGGGCACTTACACTCTGTCATGTGTGCACACTGAAATTACACATCCAGCGGATCATGCTAGCTTCATTTCTTTCGAGCCTACACGTCCTCCGCAGTCACGGCCCATGTTTCACTGCCGTGAAGCATGGCAGTTCGCACACATGCATCGTACAATCTACCTTTCACTCTGAGCGAAAGGCCCTTTGTCACCAGTAGAGGTAGAAGCTTTCTAAACTTTGCCCAGGCTATTCTTATTCTAGTGGTAACACTCTCTGAGCATCCACCCCCACTCCTAACTTCGTCACCCAGGTAGCAGAAGCTATCAACTACTTCTAGTTTCTTCCCCTGGAGTGTGATGTAATCTGTTTTCTGAGCATCTGTGGTGTTTACTGCCCTTGTGCATCTGCTGCACACAAAAGATATTTTCTCGGTTAATCTTCCTTTGATGTTGCTGCACCTCTTATGTGTCCATAGCTTACAATGGGTACATCTTATGGAGTTTCTACCTACACCTTTTCTACAGACCGAGCAGACCTACCTGAGGGGGTGTGTAATGAATTTGCCTTCCTACTTACTAGAATTTTGGTCTTAGCTACATTGACTCTAAGGCCTTTTGATTCTAAACCTTTTCTAGTTCCGGTAGTGATTCTGCTAAGAGGGCCAGGTCATCAGCATAGAGGAGCTCCCAGGGGCAACCCGTCTTGAATTCCTCTGTTATTGCCTGAAAGACTATGATGAATAAAAGGGGACTATGTATAGAAAATGTGTAAAGTTAAACAGAAAAAAAAACTCCTGATCTCAACTGATACAAAAAAAAAAAAAAACTTGAATTTGTGAATGTGTGGAGCTGTTTTTAAGCTTGCGATATATATATATATAATCTTATAAAGCTGTTTATATAACCAGAGAATATCAAATGGTAAGTTGTAATCAATAAAAGTATTTGATATTTTATTCATTTGTTACAGCAAATTCTATTCTACTAATTATCATGAGACAGGTTATTTAATTTATTATTTATGGCCTAATAGTAAAGAAAATGATCCAAACTTTATAATTAGTTATGTTTTATGAAAATATCTTTCAGAGAGCAGCACACAGTATCACTTGTATGGATATGGACATTAAATAGAGATACACAAATGATTTACAAATGAGGGAACAATGATACAATAAATGTCTTCTAATGATGCTACAACATAGTTTAGAGTATTCTTTCTATTGTAATTCACTAACAAAAAAAAATGATATTGGTTTTCTAGCTAGCATGGAGTAAACTACAACACACACACACATGAAAAAAGTAAACACAACTGATTTTTCTAAATATGGTATCAGCAATACTAATTAAGAGAAATACCCATTAACATGAAACACAGAGTATTTGCTTTTAGGGAGAGGGAAAAACCTTGGGTATCTTTCAAGCTGGCAGGCGAATCTGAAGTGAATTTTAAAAAAATATACAACACCAAATATCACCAAAATAAAATTATAATGTCTCACCCAAAACTTCTTCTAACGCTGAAACAAAAACATGACAAAAAAAAAAAAAAAAGACAAATAACTTTGTGCAATTATTCCTTAAGAACAAAAATAAAAAAAATCAAGCATTAATGTTTCAATAAGCTAATCAGTAAATGAATACTAATTAAAATGATATTTTTAAAGTATATTCATATAATCTAGACCAGTCATGGCAAACTGCAGCCTGTGGGACAGACATTTTGAATGGCATGCCTAATTATGGTTTCAAGTTTTGACACAAGGTCAACAATTTTGGGGGTGGGGGTAAGTCGATTACATCGACCCCAGTACTCAACTGGTACTTATTTTATCGACCCCAAAAGGATGAAAGGTAAAGTTGACCTTGGCAGAATTTGAACTCAGAATGTAAGGATGGATGAAATGCAGCTAAGCATTCTGTCCAGCACGCTAACAATCCTGCCAGCTTACTGTCTTAATGGTGCACCAAATTTCACAAGGAAAAATAGTGTTTATTAAAATTACCTTCAATTTTTATAGTAGTGCAGCTTACCTGATGATGAGTCATGTGCAGCCTAACTAATGATGAGCCAGGTGCAACCTACCTGATGATGCGCCCACTTCTTAAAAAAGGTTGCCCATGACTGATATAGTTAGTTGAAGTCCTTATTGGAAACCAAATATTAAAAACACAGTGCTATAATACATACAGACATGTACAAACAAACAAAGACTTATATATGAATACAGACAGAAGAGAATGGTTGAGAAGGATTGACAGTTGATCGTTTGAATTTGAATTTTTAACTTGCTTGGAAATCCATGTCTTATCAACAAGGAATCATCATCATCATCATCATCGTTTAACGTCCGCTTTCCATGCTAGCATGGGTTGGACGATTTGACTGAGGACTGGTGCAACCGGATGGCTACACCAGGCTCCAAATAATAGGAGAAATGATCTACAATCATTATATAAATGTCCACCACAAGGTTCCATTCTTGTTGCAGTGTAGTTGCATGTGTGCCTCAACAACTCCGATAGCTATGCCTGCAGAGTACAAACTCTGGGTAGGACATCCCATATTGGAACATGCCAAAGGAGAATGGCCAAACTAAAATGGACCGCGTATTCCTAGAGACAAAAATGAGTTTGCATAAAGCCAATACTCCTACCTAGTTAAAAAAAAAAAGTTACAGACGTAATTCAAAACCAACAAGGCCAGAAAAAAAGTTGCCCATGGCCTATGAATGATAGGGAGCAAAGAGCTGAACCCTTTGGCATTCAGATTACTCAGTCAAATGTAATGCTTATTTATTCACATGGTTTTGAATTCATCATGCATTATTTCACAGCTTCAAAGTTTTGATGATGTGATTGTCTACTTTTAGAATGGCATTGTTGGGTCGGTGTAAGAGGTCAGATCTGGCTATTTTGAACATAAGATAGGTAAAAATATTTGGGCTGGTTATGGCTAGTTTAAATATTAAAGGGTTAAGCAAGTAATTATTTAAATATACCTAGATTTATCATTTTAAATAATTCTAGGATTGATCTTTTTTTTTTTTTTCATTTTAAGACTACCATACATTAACAATGTGCTGTTTAGCTTGACATCAGAGTAATCAGTAATAATTTCTGTAAATATCAAAACAAACTAACAAACTGGACAGCAAATTAAATTAACAATAGTCACATTGCCCCACATCTTACACAAAAAAACCCAATATGATGCAGTTTACACTGTTTCTAAATCAAGTGAGAACATAACTTAGATCTGAATAACTTTTCAGAGAAATAAATGTAAACAAATGCACAGACATATAGTGTACACATGCATGCACACACACTAAGTTTCTTTTGATTTCCATCAACCAAATCCACTCACAAGGCTTTAGTCAGCCTGGGACTATCATATGAGACACTTGCCCAAGGTGGAACACAATGAAACTTAACCTAAAATCACAAGGCTGCAGAGTAAACTTCATAACCACACCTAGGTTCTATTAGGTACTTTTCTTATCTGTTCTATGCCACTTCCGCCTTAGAATAACTAAGTAAATAACATGCTTTTATAACAATAGAAATAGTTGAGTCTCTGAGAAACACCACAATTACTACCTGCTACAGGTGGTTTAAATACTCTTGTCAGCTCTTGTCAAGTACATTTAGTTAAAGTCTGAACAGAAACACTACAGAGGGTTTTTTTTCTTGTTTGTTTTGGTTTTTCTTTTCTTCATAGTTTATGCTCCTTATTTCATTTTCATTGGAATCTGAAATTTTGAACAGATCTTTGCAATTTTTGAGAAAAGACATCCACCTAACCAAAGATGGGGGAACCTTTTTATTTTTTTCATTGATTTTTATTTCGCTGTTATAATTCTTTGCAACAAAAGACAACGTAAATGAGGAATGGAAATTGAGCAACTATGGCATTCTGCATATTCCAAAAGAATTAGGAAAACAAGAGATCCCATCTAGAAATTGTAACTCCATTCAACAGCTAACTTCTACTTTTAAGTGCTTGCCCTAGCTTATGATAATTAAACAGCTAAAAATGATAACAGCAATTATATTTTACCAACCATTAAATTACATTATGAAATTCTTTGCGTTTGATCCAATGCTGAAACTAAATTGATAAATATTGGAGATCTTGGAGAGCATTGCTGTAAATGTATCAATAAAGAGGAAATTTGCTGTAGTGACTCACCCAGTTTGTTGTCGAAGACCAGCTAACTGGAAAAGGATGTCAACTTCCATTGGAGTAAGTTGGGCAGCAAAGTCCTGGGCTTGGTATAGTAATTCCTCTATAATAAAGTGTCAAAGCATTTGTCAAGAGAGAGGTGAAAGGGAAGGGTAGATAAAGATAGGAAATGAAAGGTAAAAAAATAAAAACCAAAATAGTGTATAAAAAACAAAGAATACAGAGAGAGAAAGAGAGAGGGGGGTAGAGTGATAGTGAATAAAGCGAGTGACAAGAAGAGACAGACAGAGCGACAGGGATGAATAGATGGATGAAGAGAGAGGGGGAGAGAAAGAGAGAGAGAGAGAGAAAGAGAGAGAGAGAAAGAGAGAGAGAGAAAGAGAGAGAGAGAAAGAGAGAGAGAGAAAGAGAGAGAGAGAGAAAGAGAGAGAGAGAAAAGAGAGAGAGAGAGAAAGAGAGAGAGAGAGAAAGAGAGAGAGAAGGCGAGAGAGAGAAAGAGAGTGAGAAAGAGAGAGAGAAAGAAAGAGAGAGAGAAAGAAAGAAAGAGAGAGAGAAAGAAAGAGAGAGAGAGAGAGAGAGAAAGAAAGAGAGAGAGAAAGAAAGAGAGAGAAAGAAAGAGAAAGAGAGAGAGAGAGTGAGTGTGTGTGTGTGTGTGCGTGTGCATGAGTTTGTGTGTGTGTATGTGCACTGAATGAGAAAGAGCAGTGAGACAGAGTGAGATGGAGAGAATAGAGAGATACACTGAGCACTGGAAAGACAAGCAGGAAAGAGAGATATTAAATACATAGACATGCACATATCATAATTTAATATGTTAAAATGGTTGGTATCAGGAAGGGTATTCAGCCACATAAAAACCAAGCTAAACATGAAACCTACAAGTGAGATGTGGCTCCCCAAAACCTATCCAGAAATGTAGGAACTACCATCTAACTCATGCCACCAAAGAAAGTAGATATAAAACAATAATGAGTATACATATAAATAAATGTTCAAGGGTGTGGGTGTGTGTGTGTGTGTGTGTATGTGTACATATTGTTGTTGGCAATCCGTCGCTTACGACGTCGAGGGTTCCAGTTGATCCGATCAACGGAACAGCCTGCTCGTGAAATTAATGTGCAAGTGGCTGAGCACTCCACAGACACTTGTACCCTTAATGTAGTTCTCAGGGATATTCAGTGTGACAAGGCTTACCCTTTGAATTACAGGTACAACAGAAACAGGAAGTAAGAGTGAGAGAAAGTTGTGGTGAAAGAGTACAGCAGGGTTCGCCACCATCCCCTGCCGGAGCCTCGTGGAGCTTTTAAGTGTTTTCGCTCAATAAACACTCACAATGCCCGGTCTGGGAATCGAAACCGCGATCCTATGACTGCGAGTCCGCTCCCCTAACCACTGGGCCATTGCGCCTCCACCTGTGTACATATATGCACACTCATACATACACAACAGGCTTCTATATTTTCTGTCTAACAAATTGCACTCAAAGATCTTTGGTCAACCAAAGACTATGGAAGAAATGCCTATGAGTCTGTGCAGTGGATGTGAACCCAGACCATGCAGTCATTAAAAGAAATGAACTTCTTAACCACATGACCACACCAGCACCCAAGTAGGGAAAGAAGTGGATGTGTAGTTAATAAGTTTACTTTTAAACCACACATGGTTTCAGGTTCAGTCCTACTGCATGGTACCTGAAACAAGTGACTTAGTATAAAAATGCTGTTTCCTCAAAAGACAGATCATGCTTATTTATTTAGAAAAACAGTAGAATCCAAGGAAACTGATGTTCTAAGCTAATACTTCTAGATTTCTATTCTTTACATACCCCTCTGCTGAAGCTCCATCAGACCACACTTCTTTAAACAAATACATGGACATAAATATATTCATTCCAAATGTAAGAATATCAAACTATATAACAATGATATACTGAGACAAGCTAAACTTTACATATGAGGGGTGCTGAAAAGTTCCTGGTTTTAAGGGTATCATGAAAGGCCTGGTTGGAGGCCCAACTTTCCGAGTTCTTTTACAAGGCTTAGAAAAACTGAACGACCACTGCAATAAGTGTGAGAATCTGAGAAGGGAATATGTTGAATAAAATCATAATTAACTGATCCTCCTGTATTTTTTCTTTTACCCAAAGCCAGAAACTTTTCAGCACTCCCACATAAGTCAAAGAAATATCAGCTGACCAGATGCTTTCTCTGTATCCAGGGGTCAGTTTGCCAAGACTTTCCAGATCCTTCTGTGTTGAGTGGCATGCATACAATCAGCCAGGTTCTTGTATCCAGTCCATTCTTTGATGCTGTCAAGTTCGCAAACATCTTTGACAGCCTCTTATTCTTTTCTCCTCCACACTTCCAGTCAAGATAGCCTTGGGCAATGACTCATGGTGCATTTTATGTCCAAAATATGATGGCTTTGTGGGCTTGATTCTCAACAATAGATATCTTTGGACTTTCAGCTTTGTTAGTTCTGCAGCATTCATCACTTTGTCTTTCCAGCTTACCCTGCCCAATCTGCAAAAGATCCACATCTCAAAAGTCACTATCTTCTTCTCTATTTCTATGTATATTTTCCAAGTTTCTACCCAGTAAAGGGGGCAAATGGCATAATATAACAGATTATTACCCTCATTTTTAGATGCAGTGCTCTGTCTTTTGAGGTGAAGATCTTTTTGATTTTTATGTTTTTTTTGGTTTTTTTTTTTCCATTTGTTTCCTTAGTGGGGGGGGGGGGGGTCCGAAATGTATAAAGCCTAAATTAAATTGCTTAAGAACAATGATGTTGACCAACCTTTTGTTACTTCTCGGGTGAAATCCTTTTGAGAAGCGGCAAGATAAACTTTCTTGACAAGTTCCATATTATTCAACAAGGAAATAAAGGCAATGAAGTAGGTGTAGCTCACTTGGCGGTGGCGTTCACCTCCTAAGGTGACCTGCAAAGTAAACAAGAATAAGGCAGTTAATGGTAGTAACACTTACATGCGAAGTAATCTATAGTATGAATGATGAACAAATCATTAATGGTTATGTTCACCTGCTATAATAAACTATATGTTGGCACTTTGTCGGTTACGATGACGAGGGTTCCAGTTGATCCGATCAATGGAACAGCTTGCTCATGAAATTAACGTGCAAGTGGCTGAGCACTCCACAGACACGTGTACCCCTAACGTAGTTCTCGGGGATATTCAGCGTGACACAGTGTGATAAGGCTGGCCCTTTGAAATACAGGTACAACAGAAACAGGAAGTAAGAGTGAGAGAAAGTTGTGGTGGAAGAGTAAAGCAGGGTTCGCCACCATCCCCTGCTGGAGCCTCGTGGAGCTTTTAGGTGTTTTCGCTCAATAAACACTCACAACGCCCTGTCTGGGCATCGAAACCGCGATCCTATGACCGCAAGTCCGCTGCCCTAACCACTGGGCCATTGCGCCTATCGTGTGTGTGTGTGTGTGTGTGTGTGTGTGTGTGTGTGTGTGTGTGTGTGTGTGTGTAAATAAAAATAAATGAGACTTACTGTGACTAAATTATCTCTAACAAATGGTGTTAATAGATAGCTTTTTAATGAAATCATGATAGTTTCAAAATCCATAGCAGAGATATAGCCAGTTTTATCGTCATCAAGACGTTTGAAAGCTTGTAGGGCATGTTCTTCGTGAAAGTCCTACAATGGTAAAATAAAAAAATACATAATAAAACAAAGATTTATACAAAAAAAACAGGTTAGAAAGACTTGCAAATATTCTTTTTAAATGTCTTTAAATTTATAAAATTTTACAAAATTAATAAGATTTTATAAAATTTATAAAATTTTACAAAATTAATAAAATTTTATAAAATTAATAAAATTTTATAAAATTAATAAAATTTTATAAAATTTATAAAATTTTACAAAATTAGTAAAATTTTATATACATTATTCCACACACATTAAAATTGTTTATTTCCATGTTACTGTGATTCAGCTTGATCTGTATGCTTCCAATAACATCATCCAAGGGCCACTATCAAATCTAGGTTGACCAGACTCTGCACATGTATGCACAGGTCTGGGTAAGACTTTTCGAAGAATCTGGCAGTTGGCCATGCATGCAAGTTTCTTTCTCGCAGTGGTTCCCAAAGTGGGCAGTACTACCCCCTTGGGGGCGGTGGAAAGATCTAGGGTGGGGCTGAAGAAAAGTGGGATGATAATGGGGTGGCCAAAATGGGGTGATATATGTAAAAAAGAAAAAAAGGGTTAATTAGGCTTAAGTTTTATTTGTGAAATACAGTTTTGAATTTGCAGCAGAAAGTGGTCTATATTTGTGGTGGGGAGGGGATGCTAGGAATGTGGACTGGGTGCCAAGGGGGTGGGAGCCTGAAAAAGTTTGGGAACTACTGATCTAATGAAAAAGTCACCAACTTGGGTTGATACAGTTAAGCACCAGTGTGACCAAAAAGCATTACTGTCAGAATGTAAAGAGCTAAAACTGATACTGCAAAGTACCACTCCTGAATCTTCTTCAACAGCTCAGTCAATCCATCATTTTGGATTGGTATTTTTTTTTTTAACCCCGAGAGGATGAAAGGCAAAGTTGACTTCCATAGGATTTGAACCCAGAGCACGAAGAGCTGGAACAGATATTGTAAGGCATTCTATCCAATATTCTGACAACACTACCAATTTGCCACCTTTACTGATATCAAATGATTTCAACTGTCAGCACTCCAAGTTCAAATCTCACAGAGATTAACTTGGCCTTTCATCCTCCCAGGGCTTATAATAAAAAAACCAATCCAAAGAAGTGAGTTGGCAGAATTGTAAGATTGTCAGGCTGGATTCCGTGTAGTATTTGTGCCAGCTCTTTGTGCTCCAAGTTCAAATCCCCCTTCACCTACTTGAGTAGAAAACTTAACCTGCAACATGCTTTAACACCACCAACTGGAACCTTGGATGACTTTAGCAGAGTCCACTCTGTTTCACACATTTAGGCCAGACTTCTGGCTTGAGAATATTTTCCTTTCTTACTCCCACCAGTCTCAGAGATCCCTAAAAGATCATGGATATCACAGACATTACCTCGCCTCCAAATTTAAAAAAAAAAAAAGATAAAAGAAAAGTAGATTATACAATAAACGAAAAGAGATAATTGACTTACATGGATTAGCTGGGTGAATTCAGCATAAGAAACTTTTCGATTTTTCTCCTTCCCAAAATGTAATTGTAAAAAGTCCCCATCAAAATTGAATGGGATTTTACTGTGTAAAGTTGTATGTTTAATAATGTTGACAAATTCATCTGGAAAAAAAATTAAAGTGCTTTATTTTATTTTTAAAATAAAATATTTTCAACTTTCCTCTCAATAAAATAGAATCAAATGAAAATGACAGCTTCAAACCCATTTTATGGCTTTCGTTACACTTATAACTTAATGTACACCTAACTTATTTAGATCAAATATTTAAAATCTAATACCTAATTATCTTTAAACATTAAAATATCTACCATATTTAATAGTATAAAAGTTTCAAGAGCATATAAGATCCATCCCCCCCCCCCCGCAATTTCAGCAGTGCAAATGCAGAAAAAAGAGCACCAGGAACAAGATTAGTTTATGGGAGACCCAACTTCACATAAAGGACTTTAAGTGATTTGTTGAGACATGTATTTTTTTTTTTTTTTTTGAAAAACATTGCATTTTATATGCCATCAAATATGGTAATTATCTTTAAGCATTAAAAACTAGAATTTTCTCTCAACAATAAATATATATACCACTGGTCTCCACATCTCAAAAGTGCCAAGGTATAAAACATTGTTTATTGGTGAAAAAAATAACACCAGTTTGCTCAAAAAGTTTCACTGAAAAGATAAATGGAAAAACAAGATTGTTCAGTACTATAGCTATGAAGATAAAAACACTGTATAAGGTAGTGGTTGATATATTTTAAACAGTTTTCGCTTTGGCCTCTCCAGGGAGGCTAAAGATCAATGGCAGGATTATACATACAAAGAGTAACCTGCTGCCAGAGGAAAAACTATAGCAGATAAGAGTCCATCACTCTAACTCAAAATATATAACAGAGTTTCAAGTTAAAATTATCTTTGTGATTTCTTTTCACATTAACCTGAATAGAGCACTGCAGCATGTAACCACTTTCAACCTATCCTTTATTCATAAATATGTAGAGAATTCCACAAACACGAGAACTTGTAATATAATAAAACAGCTTGGAATATAATGGTTACTTAATAAATGACAACAGAGCTGTAAAAAAAATATATCAATATAGAAAGGAGTAGACAAAATTTTTGCAACCTATACAGTTAATCCCTAATAATTTGCCGAAACAGTGTCAACAACAATAACTTAAAACATACCACAGGTGATGTAGCCATTGCCATTTTGATCAAAAATGGTAAAAGCCAAGGCATAAAGGGCATCTGGAAGACACAGTAATGCTTCAAAGGCTTGAAACTCATGAAATGAAATCAACCTGGAAGGGAAAAATTTAAGTCAGTTACAGAAAAATTTAAATCAGTGGATCTTAAGCACTTGAAGTTATAAATAATAGCATGTAAATATTGGATAGAAGGATAGAAGGGAGCCTTCAAATTTTTCCATCTAAAGGGTTTTTAACCCAATATTTTTACTATTATTTACAGCTTTCAGTGTCTTGAGATCTACCATACCAAAACAAGAATTATTCCACATTCACTCAAAATTTTCTCAATTCTTTTGATGTCAACAACAGAGCATTTTATATTTCAAGGTGCAATTATTATCACAACGTAACGATCACCCTCTCCATTAAACCTCAGCTATGCAACCATACAAGAGATTATTAATTATTTCTGCAAGTAAACAAAAGAGGGAATTATTCTTACTGGTCTCGAGTGGTGTCAGCAGAAGAGGCAAAAAGCTTTAAAGTATAGTCATCATATTTATCAGGTTTCAAAACTTGCAGGTAACGCAAGACAAAGTCATCATAGGTCATAAAATGTTCATCTTGAATGTTGCGGCTAGCATACTGAAGAAATATAAAAGATAGAAATATTTCAATTTTCTCACACAGTAATGATGGTACATACAGTATTTATTTAAAACAGACAATTATAGGTTTTAATAGGTCTTAACTTTTTTTACACCAGCCTACTTGAGACAATACAAACTCTTTGGTCTTACAATACAAACTTCTCATTTTAAACCTTCCTTCAAATTTCCTGTTAATTTATGTTCCAAACACCAGCTTAACCTTTTAGCATTTAAACTAGCCATATCAGGTCCAAATATTCTACCTGCTTCATGTTTTGAATGGCCAGATCCAGCCTGTCACACCTTTCATACCCTACAATGTCATTCTTAAAATAAAAATCACGTCATTGAAATCTTGACAAAGCATGACAAATTCAAGATATGGCATGACTAATTCAAGATATGGCATGACTAATTAAATAAGCATGACATTTGACAGAGGAATGTGAATGGTAAAGAGTTAATGACAAATTTATTTTAATAAATTTTTCATTATTTTCAAAGTTAATTGCAACAAAGCCACAAAAAGGTTAAATTTAGACATGCGAATCCTTTGGAAACAAGATACACTTATTAACAGCAATCAAACTATCTTGAAATTATGGGGGCATTAAGATAATAAAGAGGACCTACTTGACCAACAAAGAAGTATCTTTTTTCAGAACTGGCTAATAATGTACATCTACCGTTTTATGATGTGACCCATTGTAATTTGAATGAAGAAATATATTTAAATCATTGGAAGAATGAAATAAAGAAAATGACAAGTATTGACAGACAGAATTGATATTTTCCTAATATAATTTTTTCCCTTATAAATTGCCAAACTGGCCAATAAGATAGAACAGGAGATTCCAAAAATAATGTTCTTTTCCAATTTAAAAATAACCTTCCACTTTCAATGATCAAGAAATTGAGAAAAATCATAACAGTTAAAATTAAAATATTTGCCGTTGTTACAAAAATTAATAACCAACATAATTATCTCCATTTTCACTTGAAGTGAGATGTAAAATAATAGAACATTAGAAACATTATTAAATAAAGAGAATATAGTTTAGATGCACAATATGACTGGATGAAGTATACCAAGTAAGAAAATGCACCAAGTTGAGAGTAATTGTTAGTAGATAGAGACTAATAAAGAATTTCACTTATCTGTTTCTGATAATTTTAAATTACACCTTGCTAGATCCACTCAATGCAGTCACCTTTCCTTTCCCCATAGTCGTCGTCTCACTGCTTAAACCATCTACTAAACTCTCTGCAATTCTTTCCCCTCCACAAAATGGCATAATTTTGGAACTCCTGTTCTATTTATAAAGTTGCAACAGTTTGAAATTAAGAATTTAACCCTCCTAACTTATGCTTTAACCCTTTCTATACCAACCTGACTGAAACTGGCTCTGTAGTACAAATGTCTTGTTTTCGTAAGTTTTGAATTAAAATCTTCCACCAAACCTTAGTCACAATTTATGTTCCTAACACCAGCTTAATGATAACTAAGTTATTTTACTAAATTCTTTGTTATATCTAAAATTAATTGAAAGAAACACAGAGCATCTCAAAATAAATATGGTAACAAAAGGGTTAATATATTTTTCTCAGCCAAAGTGGGAAAGTCTTTAAAGCCATGAAATTACTTTTCACTTCTTGGAAGAACAAAAAAAAAAATGACCCTTGTAGAGTAGCCTTACATATTTTTAGTTAGTCATCATGTTATGAAAAACATGTTAATTGAAAACTAATTTTGTGGAGAAACTGGTGTTAAAGTTACTTCAGTTACTTCTATGAAAATAGCAATAGTACAGAATTTGGATCTTTTTTAAAACGGGGGCCACATTTTTCATTAACGAAACACTTTGAAACTTGGATCACTGGTAGAATGTGTCATATAAAACATCTTTTTCTCTTAGTCTTCTTAAAAAAAAAAAGAAATCCATAAATTATTCCATGTTAAAGTTGTCGTATTTCTGTAATTTCAACCAATCACTGACGTCCATTCAGCCGATATACATTAAGTGCCGACTACATAAACAAACGATTCTGAAACAATTAACCCTAACCCTAACTCTAACCCTAACCCTAGGGTTAGGGTTAGGGTTAAAGCAAATTTAAAATGAAAAAAGCAAATAAAACGAAGAATCGTTTGTTTATGTAGTCGGCACTTAATGTATATCGGCTAAATGGACGTCAGTGATTGGTTGAAATTATCGAAATAAAACAATTTTCTACATGAAATAAATTCGAATACAAAAATATTTTTCTGTTCTATAACACAAAATAGATAAGTATACGAAGTTTGAAAGTCTTTCGGTACCAAAAGCACTACGTAAAACATTAATGAAAAATGTGGCCCCCGTTTTAAAAAAGATCCCAGAATTTAATTTATGAATGCTTATCTTAATCATCAATGTACTTTCCCTGATTATCTATGACTTCCTTCCATCTATTTACAAGCTTTTTAATCCCATCAATGTAAAACTCTTTTGGTTTCAAAGCGAAGAACTCTGAACTGTCAGTTTTGACTGCCTCCTGGCTTGCAAAAGTTATGTCCCCCAAATGATTCTGTAAACTACAAAACAAATGGCAATCTGAAGGAGCAAGGTCGGGAGAATAAGGTGAATGAGGAATTTTTTCCCAACCAAGCTCTTCAATCTTCTCTGATGTGATCTTTGGAGTGTGGGGTTGCGCATTGTCCTGATGAAACATCACTCCTTGCAGCTTTGAAATTCTATAGGGGCAACCACAACAAGATGGCAGAATGTGATTCAAAGGAAATATGGCAGCTTTTTCAAGCAGCTCCAATGACCATATACAAGGTTCCATAGTTTCAAGTGGTAGCCACAGTAAAGGCAGAGTACAATATTTATTGTTCTTCTGCACAGGTGTATGCATCCCAGCAGATTAAAAAAAAAATTTTTCTTAAGGTATTGTTGGAATTGATTTCATTGGTAATCTCAAGCTTATAAAAGTGTTTCTGCTTTGTTCATTGAAATGTGAACATGTTATGATAATAGGTAGATTGCAGGAGGACAGTTTGTTATGTGATTGTTAGCTGGTTGCGTGGTGCTGAAAGAGTTCTGCTAAAAACCTCAATGCTTACATTATTGATTTAAGATTTAGCAGTAGATATTCCAAATTCAAAAACTGAATAAAACATTTATCTGAGATGAATCTATTGCCTAACCAAGTTACATAAATAACCAGCTCTTCAATATATAAAGTAAAATGTCTCTGGATAGACTTAACAAAAAAATATTCCAAATAACCTAATCATATACATTATATATTTTCTATAATGCAATGACAGCATTAATCACTTCTAAAAGCTTTAACATACAGAAGAGAAACAGCAAAAATATAGCATAGGTAAAAAAAAAATACAAAAATATTTCTTTCAAAAAGTAATCCATTATATTATCTATTTGGTATATTTTTATATCAATAAGCCATGCTAATCTCACAAAAGAATAACAAAGAAACAACAGAGAAACTTTTTTCTTTCCTATTTTTACAGCATAATGCTTGCCAAACATTGAATAAAATTTTAGAGAATTTAAGCAGTAATATCTAAAATCAAAGCTAGATACATGAATTTTCAATGGAAATGAAATGGTAAAAAAATGTCTAACCTTCAGAAATATCTCACGTAGTTTCTCAGTGTCTGCTCTTTTAAAGACATCAATCTAAAAAGAGGAAAAAATAGATTAATAGTACATTTAATATATAATTGATAGACATGTAAAAATACCTGATCAATTTATGGAAACACAAAATCAGAAGTCTATCATTTTAATAAATAATGTGATTAATGATCTTGATCAGTTCCCAACTAAAGGTCAAATCATTATTAACTCATATCGACATCAGCTTAAAGATAATTACAGGATTTACTCAACTGAATGGTGATAAATCAAGACAGGAGTGTTTCAAAAATATTCATATATTTATTGGGAGAGTTTTCTTGAAAGATTTAGCTGAGAAATATTTTTATTTATAAGTCAAGTATGCACCAGTAACAGACTGCATACATTTTAGATTAAAAACTAGGAAGTTGCCTCAGCATTGCTATATTTGTTTAATTTTTGAATTGTAAGAGGCAACTTTTTGGCACTTTCGGGGACTGGGACTATTATATGCAAATTTGTATAAACCAGGTAAAATGTATCTAAATTACTGATGACCACGATACATTTTTCTCTCATCCCATAGTTAAAGGCAGTATTCTATTTTAGGACAATATTACATGTATTTGTAAATATGTATACATTTATAAACACACATGCACATATACATGTGTGTGTGTGGGCATCATCATTTTACATCCACTTCCCATGCTGACATGGGTTGAACAGCTGGTCACAATCCAAGTCAGTATTTATCAAGAGTCACTAAGACTCTATTTGGCCCATATATTTTATGCTAGCATGTTTATGGTTGGGTGCCCAACCTAACATCAACCATTTTGCAGAGTGTACTGGGTGCATTTTGTGGCACCAGCACTGAAGAGACTGTCATGTCTTTGACAAGCCAAAACAAACAAATCCTCCCAACCCTCATTTGCCAACCACCTTACAATGTGTACTGGATGCATTTTATCATGGCACTAGCACTAGTGATATTATTTTATGTATGATTTTTCCTTATTTATTTATTCATGATCTAATTAGAGAAAATAATTAAAGTGATATTTCAGTATCATCTGTACACACCAGTTGTGTAAGTGATATCAGCATTCATCAATTCTAAGCAGGAGTGGAGTTATCACATAGTGGATATTGCATCATGCTTTCATAAGTGAATGGCAAAGATGAACAGAAAAAAAAACTGATACATTTTAAATGTAGAGTTTCTAAAGAATAAATAACTCTAATTTGTTGGGCCTTACAAAACCTCTGAATGGAAGAGATGAAGACACATCTCAAAGTTTTTCTAGTAGGAGGTGCGTAGCTTCCAAGTTATAGAGATTACTGGAGAACAAATTTAGCTCTGAGACAGCAAAATGATGCCTACAAATTAATAACTTGTAAATATAAGTGAAAACACTGTGTAACCAACTTACCTGTATTCAATTAACATGGGCAGATGAAAGTGACATGACAACAGGTAAAAAATTAACAATAACAAGCTAAACCACATTTACAATGAACACTAGGTAGGGGAGGGCTCCAAAAGGGGTTTCAGGGAGTAGCATTCCTGCCTTCCTGAGCTAATTTTCCACCACGTTTCTTAAAAATCATGGTAGAGGCCTTGGTCTCTGGACCACTCATATCTAGAAATTGAGGTTGGGGGTAAGCAAGGGCATGCTCCCTGTAGAAAATCCAGCTCCAAGAAAGCTTCATGATAGCAAAGGAGAATGGGCACCAGCCAACCCAAAGATTGGGGTGGGCTGCACCTGCCTACCTCACCATGTTTTCGGGTTCAGACCCACTGTATAGCACCAGGGGCAAGTGTCTTCTACTATAGCCCCAGGTTGATTAAAACTATATGAGAGAGACAGAAACAGTGTGGAAGCCTGTCGTATATATGCATTTGTGTGTGTGATATGTCTATGACTTTGTGTTTGTCCCCAACCTTCACCCCATTCCCCACTTGACAAGTGGTGTTGGTTTGTTTTCACCCCCACAATTTAGCAGCTGAGCAAATGAGACCAATAGAATAGATACCAGACTTAAAATGAAATACATGGGAGAATTTGTCTGACTAAAGTTTTCAAAGTAGTGCTCCAGTATGGCTGCAGTCCAATGACTGAAACAAGTATAAAAAAAAAGAGAGAGAGAAAAAAAAGATACACTCATTTATGAGCGTATGTATGTATGTATGGATGGATGGATGTAATAGTGTGTGTGTGTGTGTGTGTGTGT
>NC_142931.1:130712607-130727607 GCF_046866305.1 Octopus bimaculoides
CTTGACAACCGATAGTGGTGTGTTTATGTCCCCGTAACTTAGTGGCTCGGCAAAAGAGACCGATAGAATAAGTACTAGGCTTCCAAAGAATAAGTCCTGGGGTTGACTTGCTCAATTAAAGGCGGTGCTCCAGCATGGCCACAGTCAAATGATTGAAACAAGTAAAAGAGTAAGAGTAAAGAGTAACAATCTGCTCTTAACCCTAGCCCCAGCTCTGTTTCATCTCAGTTCTTGAAATCATTGTAAATACTACAAACAGTTTTGTCCTCATTATTGCAAAATTAATTTAAGATTTTCAGAAATTTGAAATCTGGAAAAATTCATATTGGTCAAGATAAAAATATTAATAGTAAAAACCTAAGAAAAGTTTTCAGTCAGGATCTTTAGGAAGAAAGTAAATAACAGCTTAATAAAACCTATAGATATACCAAAAAGTGTAGTGAATTAAGGAAAACATACATTCTGCACCAAAGACAGACAACCAAAGAATAAAAACCAGACAGCTGTGAATGTAGTTAAGTTGACCTCATTAGTACTAAGGAGTGGAACCAGTTATGCCAAATGGACGGAAATGAGATAATTCTTTTCCTTTTTTTTTTTTAAAAGCAACAGATGGCTAAGTTGACATAATATTGGATAATTTGACCTTTTAGCATTTAAACTGGCCATATCCAGCCCAAATATTCTACCTAGTTTGACATTCAAATTGGTTATGTGTAGCTCCTCACACCTGCTCTACAATGTCATTCTAAAAATAAACAATCACATCACTGAAACCTCAAAGCTATGAGATAATGCATGATTAATACAAAACTATATGAATAAATAGGCATAACATTTAACAGATTAATCTGAACACTAAAGGGTTAAACAAAAAAAAGCTCAGTGAAATAACTCAGTGGCTAATGGCATATATTTGAACAACATAGATAAATATAGGTATATTAAATACAACATAAATTCTTGATAAATTATCACCATCTCTAGATGATGTATCATAATAATTATCAAATTGTAATTAAGACTAGTTTCACAGGAGAAAGAAAGATAATCTCGAGATTCAAGAATTCTCAAATGCTGACATGGCTGTGTGGTTAAGAAGTTCACTTCACAACCATACAGTTTCAGGTTCCGTCCCACTACACAGCACCTTGGGCAAGTGTTTTGTATTATAGCCCCGGGCCAACCAAAGCCTTATTAGTGGATTTGGTAGACAGAAACTGAAAAGAAGCCCACTGTGTGTGTGTGTGTGAGGGGTTTACTCTTGTCTTAACATCATGTGATGGTTGCAAACAAACATCTCCATCATCCAAGAGATGTTCATTTCAGCCTTTCATTGCAAAATGACTGGCAATGGGGAAATATTTACAATACTTGGAAACAGATGAGGGTTGGCAACAGGAAGGGCATCCAACTTTAGAAAATCTGCCTCAACAAATTCCATCTGACCCATGCAAGCATAGAAATGGGAATATTAAACGATGATCATGATGTCTGTTATAATGAGACTAGCATCAAGCTGCAACCTTTTGTTCATAGGAATGGAAGAACTAAAAGTTAATGATGAAAGTATTATGAGCAATTAATAGTAGTACTATAATATAACACTCATTAAAGAATAATTATTTCTTCCTTTTGCTTTAATAAGTCTTTTTCTCTAAGAAAACCATACAGTTGATTGACATGCCGCCAGTATATAAGACAACTAATTAGTTAACAATTGTGATGATTATTGTGTGTAGAGACAAATAGAAATTAAACCACACTGGGTTTTTACTTTTTTATTTCGTTTTAGCATAGAATTAAGAAAAAAATAAATAAATATAAATAAAGACATCATAAAGCAGCCAGTTTTAATTTCTACTCTCAGAAAGGATAACAAATTCACATATTTTCTATTAGCAAGTTCTGTTTTGTTGTAGGAGTTGAGGGAGGTAAATCCAAAAATACTTTTGCTTATATTATTCTTACCTTAGTAGCATGTCTATATATGTTACAAATTTGAGTCATTCAAGTATTAAATGAATCAACTTCAAGTGGCCAACTCATTTTATATAAATATTCTTTTTGAAGGATCTTTGTCTTGCAAGTTACTGGTGCCATGTAAAAGGCATCCAGAACACACTGTGAAGTGGTTAGCATCGGGACGGGCATCCAGTTGTAGAAATCATGCCAAAGCGGACAGTAGAGCTTGGTGCAGTCCTCTTACTTGTCAGCTTTGACAAACTGACCATCCTATGCCAGCATGGAAAACAGACATTAAATGATGATGCTGATGATGATGATGATGATATACCCCCACCCTCACTTAAATGTGGATGTTCTGTTAGAACAAACTATACTTCAGTAGGGACCGTGAGAGAAACTATCTCTTCTCTAATGGTTTCTCTCATGGTATCTATAGCAGTACAGATTGTTTTAACAGAAAATCCAGGTTTAAGAGGAAATAAATATTACTTCTTGGTGTTAATATTGCTTCTGTTGCTAATTCATATTTTTTAACGAGCTCACTGGATGATATTTTTGTTCATAATACTTTCATTAATCAAATTTGTAATGGCAATTCACTGAGATGTTACTTTACAAATTTTCTGTTCTCACTGACACTATCCTGGTCTGACATCATAAACTATTTTACTCTTCTTCTCTAGACTTCTTGTAACTTAATATATTCAGGAAAGTAATAGGTTTTCCCACTTCCCTTAAGCACCTTCCCTTTTGTACTTTCCCATTCATTTTTTTAGTATACTCAACATGCATGGCATTCCGTTACTAAATCACCTATAAACAGGATACAAATTCATTCATAAACCTCATCACCAGCCAAAGTATTTAATCATTAAAGATATTTTCCTTCTCAAAAACTATATCTATACTACAAACTATCCTGATCCTATAAGCTACTTATTTGCTCTTACTAACAATTTGAACCTTATTATTAAGTCACAATAAACATATGACAGTGACACAGATTTCTCATCAAGATTTGCAAAAATTCTGTTACATTAAACGGAAATATTATCCAAATAATCCAATCAAAAGTAATAGCCAGCTACTTGAAGAACCAGTTTTGTAAAACTTGATTCACCAACCTGTCTATTTGCATCAATGAATACTACTGGTCTCAGCTTGTTCCAATTTTAATCTTTGTACATAGCAAACAACCTATTTACATGTTCAAACGCTCTAAATAATTTCAAAAGAAATAGTAGGTTCGAGGATTTATTTTCCCTTTTTTGTGTTAGGCTATTTTATGCAAACTACACCAACTTTAATTAGTTGAATTATATCTTTGTATCAGAAACACTTTAACAGAACATATGGAGTAAGAATAATAGAAAGATGAGATACTAACATGTAACATCTTACGGTTATAAAATTAGTTCAAATCAAATAACAGTTGTATCAATCTGTGACACTGATGCAAAATAAGAATCCAATTGTTTGATAGATCATTCAGTTAATCAATCAATCAATCATGTTTGTCAAAGTCCTTTCGTCATCATCAATAATCTCTTCAATGACTTGCCCTCTCTACTCTAGGTCAGAGAGGCCATGTTACTGAAGAGGTGGCAAATGGCAACAAAATGACTTTGACAAACATAACAGATTGCTTGCTTACCCAAATGGTTAATCAAACAATCAATTAGTTAGCTGGTTAAATCATTAACCAATTGACAAATAATTCATTCTACCAAAGGCACAAGGCCCGAAATTTGTGGGGGGTGGGGGTCTAACCGATTACATCGACTCCACTGCTCAATCAGTACTTATTTTATCGGTCTCAAAAGCTCAAAAGGATGAAAGGCAATTACAACCTTGTGTGGAATTTGAACGCAGAACATAAAGCCAGAAGAATTGCTGCTAAGCATCTTGATGTGCTAACAATTCAGCCAACTCACTGCTTTTAACTGGTGAATAATACAAACAGTATTCAAGTTAGTCTTGTTCCTTACTTTATATATTTCATCAAAATCATTTTTACATTAATTTTTTCATATTGACCTTGAAATATAGTAATTCTCCAACATTTTAGTTTTCTCCTTTTTACCCCTCCTCTATGAATGCTATTCCCATCCTCATTTACAACATATGCTGAAACTAATGCAGAGTCTGCCGAATTTACTCGTTTGACAAATCTGATTAACCCTTTAGTGTTCACATTATTCTGTCAAAATTAATGCTTTTTTATCCACATTGTTTTGAACTAATCATGCATTATCTCGTAGCTATGAGATTTTGATGAGATAGCTGTTAATTTTTAAAATGATATTGTAGGGTTGGTGTGAGAGACCAGATGTGGCCAATTTGAACATAGAATAGGCAGAATACTTTTGGCCGGATATGGCCGATCTAAATGCTAAAGGGTTAAACATTCATGAAATTTGGTACATTTTGCTTATATACCTATTGCATGGCAAACAAAAGTCTGTCTGTTTTTAATTTATTGTTTCCTTTGAGTAAAATTTGAACTTGTGATCAAGCTTTATAAGAGAAATTTCTGTTCAAATGTTTGGATATGCTTTACTGCATAGGTGCAATGTTATTTCAGACAAAGCTTCTTTGATACGATTTTCTGACTTGTGAATCATGTCAGTATTTGTTTTAAATGTTTCATTTTCTTCTTATAATTTTATTTAATTTGCATCTAACTTATCCCACAGTTCATTACAGCTAAGAAAAGGAGTGATAATGAAAGTGATTTAGAAGAAAACCAATGCAAGAAAGTAAACCAAAATAAATTTAGTTTAATGTCAGTTGTCAGAAAATGGCTTAATGACCCCAAGTTTGGCTGAAGTTTGTAAAATAAGCCATAGTGACTCATCTGGGAGCATTACTATATTTGAGAAACATCTAGAGAAACACTTTAAAAAAAAAAAAAAAGAGTAAAAGCATAATTGTGTGGTTAAGAGGTTTGCTTCCCAACCTCATGGTTTCAGATTCAGTTCCATTGTTAGGCACTTTGGGCAAATGTCTTCTACTATAGCCCTGGGTCAAACAAAGACTTGTGAGTGGATTTAATGGATAGAAATTGAAAGAAGCCTGTCGTGTGTGTGCATGTGTGTGTGTGTGTGTGTGTGTGTGCATGTCTCTCTCTCTCTCTGCATATCTTTCATTTGACATCACACAATAGTTGTAAGCGAGCATCACCATCACACAAATAGTGTCCTTCATTTCCAACATTCTGGGTAAACATGTCAGGCATGGAGAACTAATACTTTGTTTGGAACAAATGCTGGTTGATGAAAGGAAGGGAATCTGGCCACAGGAAATCTACCTCAACAAATTCCATCTGACCCATACAAGCATGGAAAAGTGGACATCAAAACAATGATGATGCTGAAACAAGTGCTCATACATCAAAAGACGATGATTTTGTATAGCCTTTTACCTCTTCAAATAGCATATCTCACGTCGCTTCCTATGAACTGATTATGTGTATTTGTCACTGAATACAAATTCCCCATTTCAATATACTGATCCTCATTTATCATGAGGTAGTGGTTACAAAAAACCAGTGGTAAATGAATCATTTCCACACATTTTGTAAATGGAGGTAATAGTAGATTCATTGACACCAAAGTTATGGCCTAGAGTGGCAAAGCTTTACCATCATGTTTTCTCAATCATCTCTACTTTTCCTGTAGGGAATACACTTGTCTGCATCATTTGTTAGGATCAGAAATATTCATATTTGTTCACTGATTCCATGTTGATGAATATATGTACATAAATCCAAATATGCAGCTTTACAACACAGTCATGTAAACACAAGTAATAATTAGTGCGTTCGAAGTAGCTGAACATTGTGGATGATCACTAGGGTACATTTCTGCCATCCAAGCAGAATTTTTGACTGCTGGCCAACCCATGCTATTACAGATCAATCTGTGATAAACATAACATGGATCACAATTGAGCATCCTGGATAGATAATGAGCTGGTGATAAATGGGGCTACATTTACAAATCATCTTTCAAGTTTTCTAACTAACACATATGCTGATTCTAAAACTGTTACAAGACAAAAAGGAATGGCTAATTTGGGGAATACTTGGAAATTCCTACAGCACAATAAAAGAAGAATCCAAATTAAGTATTGAAGAAAAATCCAAACCACTTTAAAGAACTTGAAGACTTTCACATCAAACTAAGAAATGTACAACTCTTTTGTCATCTAGTATGTTTGCTAATTTACAGCTATTTGAAGTTTTAGATCCCAAAAGGTGTCTCAAGGACAGACATCTTTAATTATCCTAATGGCTAGGAAACATCCTGATATTATTGAGGTGAAAGAGTATGAAGAGAATTATGAGAGTTAACCTTGCAAAACACTGAAATTTCAGAACTGACATAATATTTCTCAAGAAAAATGTGGAAGTAAATTTCATTTCTCAATTATCTAAAAATTAATGATAAATTTACTATCATTGTCTCAGTCTTCAGTTGTAACTGAAAGGGCGTTTTCTTTGATAAATAATATGACAGCACAAATTGTACCCAGCTAAGTACAAAAAACATTAATATATGAAAGAAAAAAAATCATCTCATAAAACATAGGTACAGAATGGCAACTGTCTGAAAAATTGTTCAGGAAAGAAAAAAAGAACTGAAAGAAACCAAATTGTATTCCAAAAAAGAAAATCACGAAGTTGTTGATAATTTTTTGTTATTTAATTTAGTGAATTCCAAGAACTTTTGGGTAAATTTTAGAAAATGAAAGTCAACTGGCAACCTTCAAGTTGACATCGCTTCCATACACATTTGCTAATACAGCCAGGTCGGGCTATTTTTCTCACAAGTTATCATTGATTATCTGTCACATTATTTTCAGCTCATTCCTGTTACAAATATTTTTCACATACAGTCTGAGTTTCACTTCTATGTCAGCTGTTTTAGAAAGGAGAAATGATATGGTAGATAAGTTTGAAACAGAGAGAAGAGGAACAGTGAAGATAGCTAGCACTTCCATTGTCAACTGATCAAAGAAACAGAATATAACTGAAATAAATAATGCAAACATCAACACAAAACTATAATGAAGACACAGAATAACAAAAGAAGGAAGAAATACACATGAACAGAAACAGAAATCTAAAAAAAAAACTGACCTGACTTGATAATCAAAGATCATAATTCCAGAGTGTGAACACGGACTGATGTCATATCAAGCTGAGAAAAATATATATCAAAGAGGTTTTTTTTAAAAATTTCCAAAATGCCAGGAAGGACCTGGAAATAGAAATCAAAAGTCCATCGAAAATTGTAACCAGAACCATACCTATCACATTAGGAGTTCTGAGAACAAACAGAAGAAATAAGCTGAAAATTTTAAATTTAAAAAAAAAACAAAAAAACCTACGTGTTCATATTTTAACCTTCCATCATTTTATGCAAGAACCATTGTGTTATGTTTCAAACGCCAACTTAATATCCACCAAATTCTGGATTCTTTTCTAAATTAAATGAAATACATTAACAGTATTTCAATAGAAACTTGGTCACAAAAGTGTTGAGTTCAGACAGCAAGATAAGAAATTTGTTCCTTCTTTTTTTTTGTTTTTGCAGCAGCAGCAGCAGCCATTATGTGTTGTGCTTTAAGGTAATGTATGAAATTTGTTTCAGTCTGCCTAGCTGAAAAAATAGATTCCACTTACACATCATTAAAAGATTAAACCCAGGGTAATCCATCAGTAAAAGTACTTCCTCCAATAATTCATTTGCAAATTACAGCAAAATTAACCCAAAAGTACAACAAATCTGAATTAAGTATTTCTCCTTAAAACACAACTGCCCAAAACATACTCAATATTATTGAATGATATACACAACTTACTCTTCACAAATCACACAAGGGGCTTCTCTTTTGTCACCTGACCTGCTCAATGTAGCAGTCAATTTTCTCAACAATAAACTCCCTTACTGTATTTAAAATAAAAGAACTGAATTTTTAAATTCTAATTTTAGACCTGTGTATTCAAAAACAAGAAATAGAACCAATGGAGACAGACTAATTAGACATCTTGGATAAGTAAATTTTTTTGATTCTGTGATATTTTCATGAAAAACCAGATGTTGTAATGCAGAAAGTAGTATAGCTGTCATAATATCATTCATGAACACCAAACACTGGCTTTCCAATTACAATCAATATCATAACCAACATCTCTAACAATAACAGAGATAACCACAAATAATCACTTTCACAGACAATCATTGCTTTTTCACCTTACTAATCACCAAAAAGGTTTCTTTAAATCCAGTCCCACCATCAATTTACCTTACACTAGTCATCTCATATCCATGAGAACTTTGACGAAAGTAAAGTCAATGCTCTTGATATCAGCAAATGTCAGAATTGTCCAGCAAGGCTTCTTACTTTTGAACTCTACCCCAACAAATTGATTAAAAGCTTTCTGACAAGCCAATGGGTTAGTAAAGTATGGAGAAAAACTCCTTCCAATTGTGATTGCTATCATCTTTTGTAAATTCTATTTCTTGCCACTTTCAAACATATTGGTTCTTACCAGTCTATACCCTATCCTCTATCCATTTCTGCATATAATATTTATACAAAACCGCTTCCTAGTACCATATACCCTTCAAGAATAGAGATTCCTAAAATATTTTGAAATTTCTTAGTAGCATAATTCAACAGCACCAACTCAAAGAAAGAACCAAAATATTACATCATCTTAGATAAGTAAGTTTTTTTTGATTCTGTGATATTTTCATGAAAAACCAGATGTTGTAATGCAGAAAGTAGTATAGCTGTCATAATATCATTCATGAACACCAAACACTGGCTTTCCAACTACAATCAATATCATAATCAAAATATTACACACAACTCAAATCATGCTGCCTGCAACATGAAATATTCTCACAAATAAACACTTATATCAATATAGACATCTCTTATATACATATAACAACTGAACATTCATCAATTACTTGACAAATATATTCACTACAACACCACCAGTTTGGCAATCATCCCAACACAAAACAGTGCCAAGTGAATAGACTCACTCCTATAAATGGAACAATTTAAACAATCAGCATGGGAATATAGAAATATTAAAATACAATTGCAGCCGGAGTCAGAAACCAATATTCACTTAAAGGAAGTGAATATTGGAGCCACTCAAAATATCATACTACACAGTTCTATAAAACCACTATGAAGCTTTCTAAACAGAATACTTTAATAAAATTTGCTTCCATAAAACTGCTTGTGGCTTTAACAATACATTTCTCGGAGCCTGACATTTATAAAACAAGGACATTTGCATCAGAAGTGAGATCAATCAAACAATGAATAAAATCTTTAAAGTGACAAGAAATGATATTCCCAGTTTATTTTAAGTAAGTAAAAATATGGAAGAATGTAATAGAGACTGACTAAGGAAAATTGAAATAGACAAAATTACCTAAAGATAAGATGAGCTACAAATACCATAAAAAGCCGTGTAATCTGTGCACCTGTGTAGTTTACACAGGTGATTTTCAGGATAAAATTTGTTAAAAAAAAAGCTTCTACTCATGTAAAATTCGCACCCAAAAGTTTTCAGAATTACCAATATAGCCAGGGAAAAAAGGTTTTCAATTAAGTTGTATTTAGCACTCCACAGACACGTGTACACTTAACGTAGTTCTCAGGGAGGTTCAGCATGACACAGAGTGTGACAAGGCTCGAGCTTTGAAATGAAGGTACTATTCATGTTTGCTAGCTGAGTGGACTGGAGCAATGTGAAATAAAGTGTCTTGCTCAAGGACACAATGCATCGCTGGGAATTGAACTCATGATCTTACGATCGTGAGCTGAATGCCCTAACCACTAAGTCACGTGCCCTCTCACACACACACATATACATACATACATACATACATATATATATATATATGTATATATATATATATATATATATATATATATGCAATTTTAACAGTATATCTCGAAGTAGATACATTAGCATTCAGATTACTCTGTCAAATTTAATAACTATAGCTATTTGTTCACATTGCTTTGAATTAATCATGCATTATCTCGTAGCTTTGAGATTTCAATGATGCGATTTTTTTATTTTTAGAATGACATAGGTGTAAGAACCCAGATCTGGCAAGTTTGAACATAAAAAAAAAAACAGGTAGAATATTTGAGCCAGATATGGCTGATTTAATTGCTAAAGGGTTAAAATTATTTATTTACATAGCTTCCTGAAACTTCCGTATTTCATAATATACATATATGTACGTGTAGATCAAGTTACCATGACCTACATATATTTTCACAAAATGCTAGAATAAGAATAGTCTGGGAAAAGTTCAGAGAGCTCTTACCTCTGCCGGTGACAAAGGGCCTCTCGTTCAGAGTAAAAGGTAGACTGTATGATGCATGTGTACGAACAGCCATACTACACAGCAGTGAAAAATAGGCCATGACTGCTGAAGACAAGTGTAAGCTTGCAAGGAATGAAGCTAGTATGCTCTACTGGATGTGTAATGTCAGTGTGCATACATGACAGAGTAAGCGCCCTGAGAGAAAAGCTGGATTTAAGAAGCATCAGATGTGGTGTGCAAGAGAGACGACTGGGCTGGTATGGTCATGTGTTGCGAATGAATGAGGACAGCTGTGTGAAAAAGTGTCACACCCTAGCAGTTGAGGGAACTTGTGGAAGAGGTAGACCTAGGAAAACCTGAGATGAGGTGGTGAAGCACAACCTTCGAACATTGGGTCTTACTGAGGCAATGACTAGTGACTGAGACCTTTGGAGATATGCTGTGCTTGAGAAGACCCAACAAGCCAAGTGAAACCATAACCTATGCCAGTAGGTGTAACCAGCCCACTTATGAATACCCCTCATTCATTGGACAATAAACTTTACTTGCGAAGACTCATTTAGGTAAGTGAAATCATAATCAAAATCGCTGACGTGGCCGATAACAGTACCACCTGACTGGCTCCAGTGCTGGTGGCACGTAAAAAGCACCATTCAAGCGTGGTTGATGCCAGTACAGCCTGACTAGCCCTTGTGCCAGTGGCACGTAAAAAGCACCCACTACACTCTCCGAGTGGTTGGCGTTAGGAAGGGCATCCAGCTGTAGAAACTATGCCAGATCGGATTGGAGCCTGGTACAGCCTTCTGGCTTGCTAGCCCTCAGTCAAACAATCCAACCCATGCCAGCATGGAAAGTGGACACTAAACGACGATGATGATGATGAGTCATTAGCTTGTGGCCACGGTGGGGCAACATCTTGAAGAATTTTTAGTAGAATGAATCAATCTCCAGCACTTTTTTTTTTGCCAAGCCACTAAGTTATGGGACATAAACACACCAACAACAGTTGTCAAGTGGTGATGGGGAACAAACACACATGAAAGGCTTCTTTCAGTTTCTGTCTACAAAATCCACTCAGAAGACTTTGGTTGGCCCAAGGCTATAATAGAACACACAAGCCCAAGGTACACACACACACACATCATCATCATCATCATCGTTTAATGTCCGCTTTCCATGCTAGCATGGGTTGGACGATTTGACTGAGGACTGGTGAAACCGGATGGCAACACCAGGCTCCAATCTGATTTGGCAGAGTTTCTACAGCTGGATGCCCTTCCTAATGCCAACCACTCAGAGAGTGTAGTGGGTTCTTTTACATGTCACCCGCACGAAGGCCACTCAGCCGGTACTGGCAACGGCCACGCTCAAAATGGTGTATTTTATGTGCCACCCGCACAAGAACCAGTCCAGGGGCACTGGCAACGATCTCGCTCAAAAATCCTACAAAGGCCAGTCAGGCGGTACTGGCAACGGCCACACACACACACACACACACACACACACACACACACACACACACACACACACACACACACACACACACACACATATATATCATCAATAAGAATGAAGGTGAAAAGTCACCTTCATTCTTACTCAGTATCATCATCATCGTTTTAACATCCACTTTTCCATGCTTACACGGGTGGTCATATGGAGTTTACTGAGGTAGATTTTTCAAAGTTGGATGCCCTTCTTGTTACCAACCCTCACCAGTTTCCAACATAACATAACATTTCCCTATAACCAGGCAAATTTTCACAGAATATTGGAAGTGAATGACATTCATTTACAGCAATCACACAATGTCAAGACAAACAGACACAAACATACATGTTTGTACATACATATACTGTACAAAAAAAAAACCCCTAAAATGTTACTTTCTATCTAACATTAATATCACTAGGCCATGTTCAAAACACCAGCTTAAAATAAATGTAAATGTAATTTCCTTGTGTAATACCAAAATTAAAAGAACCACAGTGTCCTGCATTATAAATACGGCCTTGTAATTGTTAAACAAGTATCCCTTACAGCTTAAAATTCAGCAAAAACTAAATAGTAGTTGATTATTTGTTTTTAATTCTTTCTTCGTCTTTGTTTCCCTTTGAACATAGCTCTTCAACTCCAAAGAACATCTAACTGCTATAGCAATATTGTAGACATCAGACAAAGCCTTTTATCTACATAGTGTAACTATTGTTGTTGGCACTCCGTCGCTTACGATGTCGAGGGTTCCAGTTGATCCGATCAACAGAACAGCCTGCTTGTGAAATTAACGTGCAAGTGGCTGAGCACTCCACAGACACGTGTACTCTTAATGTAGTTCTCGGGGAGATTCAGCATGACACGTGTGACAAGGCCGAACCTTTGAATTACAGGCACAACAGAAACAGGAAATAAGAGTGAGAGAACGTTGTGGTGAAAGAGTACAGCAGGGTTCGCCACCATCCCCTGCTGGAGCCTCGTGGAGCTTTAGGTGTTTTCGCTCAATAAACACTCACAACGCCCGATCTGGGAATCGAAACCGCAATCCTATGACCGCGAGTCCGCTGCCCTAACCACTGGGCCATTGCACCTCTACTATAAACAAGCACACAAAAAGAAAAATCAGATTATAATGTCAAAAAAATAAAAAATGTATAAATCTGTGTAACCTACTACTTGCTTAATTTGAGTGATAATGATTAGAGATTACTGATCAACATATCACAGATGACAAATTCCCCTATGTTATTCCTTTCTTGAAGATATTTTCACTTAGCATCCTAAATTTATGTCAGATGATTGACATTAATCAAAGACAATAGTATAACTGCTCTGAGAAATTATGGAACAATAAAAAAAAACTAATATGGAAAAAACCAATATAATAGTAAAAATACCTTTGTCAGAAATGAATTTGTGAGTGAAGTTTTGCATTTCTCATCATCAGAGATTGAGGTTAAAATGAAGGTTATGCTTTCTTACCTGAACAACATAACTATGTAGTGGTAATGCAATTTAGATAAAACATAATAGGTGGTAAAGCTTGCAGCAAATTTGTCTCTGTGTTTGAGAAAGTCATTAAAATCAATGCTCTTAATTCCTCGAACTGGCAACACAATGAACCAGTTTTCCTGAGTTACATGCAACATATTTGTATTGTCTATAGAGCAGAATTCCTTGCTTAATGCCAGAGAGTTTCTAAAAGAATCAGAAACTAACCACTAGCTTCAAAAGCTATCGAGACTCATAAGTAACTAAATTAACAGAGCCTCATTTCTCATTTTGTCCCAGGGCCCTTGTACAATATCTTAATTTTGATAGGGGTGCCATAATATTTTTCCACTGTATATGTGAGGCAAAGATTACATAGGGTCTTTTTATTTACCCACAATTTTACTGGTTCCTGTTAAGCTCCTGTTTATCCCATTTTTACCTGCATGGTATGCCTGCATACCAATGCCTGGGGATAATACAAGTAACAGATACCAATAGTATATACAGATATGTTATCTCTTAGTTGGTTATTATAACCACTAACTCTGTTTACACTATATATATATGTATATATAATATAGATTTTATCAAAAGATTAAATGTGGTACTTAAAATGTTTGAGGCACCAGAATTCGGTAGGGTAAAAACCAAAAAGAAAATCAAGTGATTTGGTGAATAAAATTTGAAGAAAAGCAACAAAAATTCAATAGGTTATAGCAGTACGTACGTTTCGTACAAGCTCCATTTATTGTATATATATATGTATATTCCATTTATTGTCCTCTATTCCGTTTTTGTTCTATTTTTTATATTTATATATATGTATATCAGTGTGTGTGTGTGTGTGTGTGTGTGTGAGTATATATATATATATATATATATATATATATATATATATATGATATTATGTATGTTATGGAAAGTATGGGCTATTTATGGAGTGCTCCTAGAGAGCCAATACGAAAAAATGCAGAGAAGAGGAAATTGAAAACGCAAACCATAGGCAAACAGATTCCCAAATGCATGAATGAAGACATTCAATCAATGTAATTAAATCATATATATTTATATACATCAACATAATCATGCATGTAAAGGTGTAAAGATTCTCCAAAGGTATAAAGAATAAAACCAACCATACGTAAAAAATATACAATATAAAAACATATGAAAATACATATAAAATTACATATAAATGAAGATTACATGTAAAGAGTTATGCGTGATAAATATAGGAGGTGCAAAACGAATGAGAGGTTGATAAATACAGGAATAAAAACATCAACCTTCTAAATGGCCAACTGCCTAAACCGTCTACAAATTCCTTATAGATCTGCGATATAAGGTAGAAATGATGCAAGATATCAAGGTTAAGTAAAGTAAATAAAATAGAATCCGAAAATAGGAGGGTGTTCCATCTACAGCCATTTCAGGGGTACATTACCGGTTATGGTTAAAAAATTAAATATTCCATATATGCAATGTCCACATCATCGAGATGATGGCCTCCTTGGTAGCTGCCATCATACTAATAGAATCAAGAGTTCCTAATAAAATGTTTTACAGCTCGTATGCAAATATATATACATATATATACATATATACATATATATACATATATACATATATATACATATATATATATATATACATATATATATATATATAC
>NC_142931.1:131058693-131073693 GCF_046866305.1 Octopus bimaculoides
GCAAAATGGCTATCATCCATACAAACAGGCTTGTCTTTTACAGGTGGCGGTGGTATATAAAATGCAGTTGTGCTGGTGCTGTGTAAATGCACTCATTACCAGTGGCACGAAAAAGCACCCAGCACATTCACTAAAGTGGTTGACGTTAAGAAGGGCATCCAGCTTAGAAGCCATGCCAAAACAGACAATTGGAGTCTGGACAGCGCCCCAGCTGGCTAGCTCCTGTCAAGCCGTCCAACCCATACCAGCATGGAAAACAGACCTTAAACAATGACGATGAATGTATTTATATATATTTAATAGGCGGTGAGCTGGCAGAAACGTTAGCACGCCGGGTGAAATGCTTAGCGGTATTTCGTCTGCCGTTACGTTCTGAGTTCAAATTCCGCCAAGGTTGACTTTGCCTTTCATCCTTTCAGGGTCGATAAATAAAGTACCAGTTACGCACTGGGGTCGATGTAATCGACTTAATCCCTTTGTCTGTCCCCTCTATGTTTAGCCCCTTGTGGGTAATAAAGAAATATATAGCTTGTTTACCAACCACATGGTTCCGGGTTCAGTCCCACTGCGTGGCATCTTGGGCAAGTGTCTTCTACTATAGCCTCGGGCCGACCAAAGCCTTGTGAGTGGTAGACAGAAACTGAAAGAAGCCCGTCGTATATATGTATATATATGCGTGTGTTTGTGTGTCTGTGTTTGTCCCCCCAACATCGCTTGACAACCGATGCTGGTGTGTTTATGTCCCCGTAGCTTAGCGGTTCGGCGAAAAGTGACCGATAGAATAAGTATTAGGCTTACAAAGAATAAGTCTTGCGGGAGTCGATTTGCTCGACTAAAAGGCGGTGCTCCAGCATGGCCGCAGTCAAATGACTGAAACAAGTAAAAGAGTAAAAGAGTAAAAAGAGAAAGATAGATAGATAGATAGATAGAGAGAGAGAGAGAGATACACATATGTATAATTATATAATTATATGCATGTATGTACACACACACATACACACACACATTTCTCCCTTTCTCCCTTTCTGCTTGACCATGTATTTGTCTTCACATCTATTAATCTTTACATCTCACCCTCCTTTTCCCAAGTGATAGTCCAAGGTGACCATCTTGTAGGATGAACTGATTGCCTCTCAGCAATGGTCAGCTTCGTCCACCATATACTGCTTTTTCTTTTTCTTTTTTTTTTTTGTCTTTTTCCTTTGCTGCAGCCACTCAACGCTGCCTCCTGCCATCTTTATTATGAAATGTCAGTGCAAGATATGTAGAGATGTTTTAACAAGGAAAGACAGAGGCCATTGATTGTGTAGCCATGTTTTACTCTGTGTGTGTGTGTGTGTGATGATCTACTTCCCTATGTATGTGGACACGTGTTTCTCTGTGTGTGTATGTGTGTGTGTATGTGTGTGTGTGTGTGTGTGTGTGTGTGTTATAACATACTTGTAAGAGTATATGTATATAGCTATGCTAGAGTGTACATGTGTATGTGCATGAATATTTTGTGTGTGTGTGTGTGTGTGTGTGTGTATTATAATATGCTTGTAAGAGTATATGTATATAATTATGCTAGAGTGTACATGTGTATGTGTGTGAATATTTCTGTTTGTATGTGTGTGTGTGAAAATTCATGTGTGTGTGTGAATATTTATGTGTGTGTGTGTATGGGTGCATGTGAATATTTGTGAGTGTGTGAATATTTATGTGTGTGTGTGTGTGTGTGTGCATGTGTGCGTGTGAATATTTGCGTGTGTGAATATTTATATGTGTGCATGTGAATATTTGTGTGTGTGTGAATAGTTATGTGTGAATATTTATCTGTGTGTTTGTGTGAATATTTGTGTGTGTGTGCGTGTGAATATTTGTGTGTGAATATCAATGTGTGTTTGCAAATATTTATGTGTATGTGTATAAATATTTGTGTGTATGTATGTGTGTGTGCATGTAAATATTTATGTGTGTGAATATTTATGTGTGTGTGCATGTGTGTGTGTGAATATTTGTGTGTGTGTGAATATTTATGTGTGTGTGCATGTGTGTGTGTGTGAATATTTGTGTGTGTGTGAATAATCATGTGTGAATATTTATCTGTGTGTGTCCACGTGTGCGTGTGAATATTTGTGTGTGAATATCTATGTGTATGTGTATAAATATTTGTGTGTATGTATGTGTGTGTGTGCATGTAAATATTTATGTGTGTGAATATGTGTGTGAATATTTATGTGTGTGTATGTGTGTATTTGTATGTGTGTATGTGAATATTCATGTGTGTGTGTGTGGAATATTTATGTGTGTGTGAGTGAATATTTATGTGTGTGTGTGTGTGTGTGTGTGTGTCCATGTATGTTTCTGTATGTAAAGCATTTGTGTATAACATGCATGTAAGAATGTAAGAATATATGTGTGTATGACTATGCTGGTGTGTATGTATGCGTGAATATTTATGTGTGTACATGTGTGTACATGTGTGTACATGTGTGTACATGTGTGTACATGTGTGTACATGTGTACTGGTGTTCATTAGCATGTATGATAATAGTTTTGCCCTGGTATGAAGATGTGTATATGTGTGTGTGTGTGTATGAATGCAGATGTTTATATCTATGTGTGTGTGAGTGTGTGTGTGTGTGTGGTGTGTGTATGTGTATTTGTCAGTGTTGTGCATACCCTTTTGCGAATTTGTTAGTGGATGTGGTGTGTTACACACGTGTGTGTATGTTTAAATATATGGCTGTATGTGTATCTTCATGTGCATTAATGTTTATATGTAAGTGTATAAACGCACACAAACACACATACACCGAGAGATGTTAGTGAGTGTGGTACACATGCTCTGTGTGTGTGTGTGTGTGTGTGTGTGTGTGTGTGTGTGTGGCATGCTTGCCTTTGAGTGAGTGTTGGTGTAAGTGTATCTATTTGCCTATCTATCAATGTTTATTTATCTACCTATCTATCCATCTATCTATCTATCTATCTATCTATCTATCTACCTATCTATCTATCTATCTACCTATCTACCTATCTATCTATCTATCTATCTATCTATCTACCTATCTATCTATCTATCTAACTATCTATCTATCTATCCATCTATCCATCCATCTATCTATCTATCTATTCTGTATGTATGTATGTATGTGTCTACATCACATTAATGAAATTATAAGCATATGAAAGGTTGTGTATGTGTGTGTATGTGTGTGTATCTGTATGCGTATGTGAATAAGGTGACACAATGGCTGCCACCCTACCCTAAGGCTGTATAGGGGTTCGTGCTGACCTTTTTCCTTATTTTATCTCCCCACCACTGCGACTGTAACAAAAACATACGAACAGTAAATCACTGGTTCCTATCAGTCTTATATTATCACTGGAATTTTTGGCACAACTCAGAATTGCAGACGACATTTTGTCAGGCGACATTTCTTACTTACTGACAAAGACACCTCAGACCTTGTACCCTACTCTCTCTCCCCTCTCTCTCTCCCCTCTCTCTCTCTCTCTCCCCTCTCTCTCTCCCCTCTCTATCTCTCCCCTCTCTCTCTCTTTCTCTCCCCTCTCTCTCTCTCTTTCTCTCCCCTCTCTCTCTCTCTTTCTCTCCCCTCTCTCTCTCTTTCTCTCCCCTCTCTCTACCACTCTCTCTCCCCCCTCTCTCTCTCTATCTTTCTATCTCACTATATGTCTTCACGTTTTCAATCTCTCTCTCTCTCACTATTTCTTCTCTTTCTTTTGCTCGCCCTCTCTCTCTCTCTCATTGTATCTGCGCTTTCTCTCTCTCTCCCTCTCTCTCTCGGTATGTGTATTCTCTTTCTCACTCTCCCTTTCTCACCATGTATCTGCTCTTTCTCATTCTCTTTTTCTCTCTTCACTCTCTCTCTCTCTCTCTCTCACTATATATCTTTTCTTCCTCACTCTCTGTATCTGTCTGTCTGTCTGTTTGTCTCTCTCACGCACACACACACACATTATGTATCTTCTCTTTCGCGCTATCCCTTGTCTTTTCCCGCCTTCCCAGTCCACTAATTTATTCTCTTTTCTCATCTCTCTATCTCACTTCCTCATTCCTTTTGTCATTCTCTAATTTTGTCTCTCCTTTTCTTCCCTCTAATTTCTTCAGTAAACTCTCTTTTTCTCCCATTTTCTCCCTGTCTCTCTCTTTTCTCTCCCTCTTTCTCCCTATCTCTCTCTTTCTCTGTTTATGTCTCTCATTCTCATATTGCTTTTATTTCTGTTTTAATGTTTTGTTTATTTCATTTTTTGTTTTACTATTTCCGTTTTTCCCCTCAAGGTTTCTCTCTTTCACTCACTCTCAATCTCACCCTCTCTCTCTATCACATTTTCTCTCTATGAAGCTATCTATCTCCCTACCTCTCACTCTTTCTTTTACTTACTCTCTCTCTCTTTCATACTTATACTTTCCCTCTCCCTTTATAGACTTCTTTTCACACGCACATGTACACATAAGTATGAGCGCGCACATGCACACGCACATACACTTTTGTATAAACTCAACTCTTTTGCATGTACACACACGCACACTCATTCCATTCACACATGCTCACGCTTGCACATAGACTTCCTTTTACACGTTTTGTATTCGTTCTCACACTCACAGACAATACTTGTCCATTCTCTTAGCAAGATATATATATATATATATATATATATATATATATATATATATATAGAGAGAGAGAGAGAGAGAGATACAGATAGACTACGTTCTCACTGTGATTTCTGTTCAGCTCCAGATCAGGTCTGTTCTGATTGAAAAGACCTATGTTCAAAGACGTTACCACCATGACCATCTCGTCTTTTTTGAATAGCATAAAAGGCTTCAATATCCAATGTGTCCATTTAGTTTTTAAGACGATAGGGTATCGTCTTTGGAGAATTAACTGTTAGTTCTAACAGGTCAAGCTACCACGTAGAGAGATTTTCTTATAGAATCTTTTCCAGTTCTCTCTCTTTCTCTCTCACTTTCCTCTTTTCTCTGTGTTCCACGCACAGACACACACACACACACACACACACACACACACACACGCACACACAACTGCTCCAAAATAACTCACACACACTTTTAATTACATAAACTCACACACACATACTTTGCAATTTGCTTTCTTTGTCTCGTACACATACAAATGATGAACTCGTCGACTAGAACACACACACACACACGCATATACACACACACACACACACGCATATAATCCTTTCTCCTGGAAGCACAAGGTCTCACATTTTGGGGAGAAACGGATTAAGTCGATTACATCGACCCCAGTACGTAACTGGTACTAATTTTGCTGATTCCGAAAGGATGAAAAAAAAGCTAAGTCGACCTCGGCGGAATTCGAACTCAAAATCTAACGGCGGACGAAATATCTCAAGGAATTTCGTCTAGCGTGCTAACGATTCTGCCAGCTCGCCGCCTTACAGAAACACATACATGTAATAGTACAAAAGTAAAACACACATGCACACCCCTTTTCTTCTTTATCCTTTTATATGCACACACACATAAAATACACCATTTTGAGTGTGGCCGTTGCCAGTACCGCCTGACTGGCATTCGTAGGATTTTCGAGCGAGATCGTTGCCAGTGCCCCTGGACTGGCTCATGTGCGGGTGGTACGTAAAATACACCATTTTGAGTGTGGTCGTTGCCAGTACCGCCTGACTGGCCTTCGTGTCGGTGGCACGTAAAAGCACCCACTACACTCTCAGAGTGGTTGGCGTTAGGAAGGGCATCCAGCTGTAGAAACTCTGCCAAATCAGATTGGAGCCTGGTGTAGCCATCTGGTTTCACCAGTCCTCAGTTAAATCGTCCAACCCATGCTAGCATGGAAAGCGGACGTTAAACGACGATGATGATGATGATGATGATGACACACAGACACATGCACACACACACACACACACACACACACACACACACACACACACACACACACACACAAGCACACACTCAGACATGCACATACACACACGGCTCTCTCGATGGCATCCACTTCCTCAATGTTGAAATCTTGAGTAGTTAAACAAGTCCAAACTCTGTACCCACAAGTTCTATGTGAGAGAGGACATGCGTATGTGAAGTTGACGATGGTAACAGTAACGACGGTAACCACGGCTACATCTCTCGTGACTTTCCTCCGCTGTTCACTGGTTTACCTCCCACCATCATCCCATCATCATCATCATCACCACCACCATCACCACACATCTGATATCATTTGGTGCGGTCAGCAAGAACGTAACTCCAGGTATATATGTCTGATTTTGCACTTCCTCAAAATGCTTGTCATCTGATCCTATAGGCGTAGGAGTGGCTGTGTGGTAAGTAGCTTGCTTACGAACCGCATGGTTCCGGGTTCAGTCCCACTGCGTGGCACCTTGGGCAAGTGTCTTCTACTATAGCCTCGGGCCGACCAAAGCCTTGTGAGTGGGTTTGGTAGACGGAAACTGAAAGAAGCCCGTCGTATATATGTATATATATATATATATATATATATATATATATGTGTGTGTGTGTCTGTGTTTGTCCCCCCCAACATCGCTTGACAATCGATGCTGGTGTGTTTGCGTCCCCGTAACTTAGCGGTTCGGCAAAAAGAGACCGATAGAATAAGTACTAGGCTTCCAAACAATAAGTCATGGGGTCGATTTGCTCGACTAAAGGCGGTGCTCCAGCATGGCCGCAGTCAAATGACTGAAACAAGTAAAAGAATAAAAAGAGTGCTTCTTCGGCCCTTCAACAGATTAAGTACCGACCATACTGTAGCTGGCCGTATACCACTCAATGCAGCCGGTGACGTGGAAACATCTTTATCATGTACTCTAGTCACATCCTTACGTACTCTAGCCACAGTAACTGGTATTGGGTGATAATGGCCTCAATAATTTTGCTGTTGTTCTAGGTGAGTATTTTAGCAGGGCAGCAGGTAATTTCTTGGATGTGCTGAAGGATGTTAATATTGGTTTCACATTTTGGCTCAGGGACAGCAATTTCAGGGTCGGAGATAAGTCGATTACATCGACCCCAGGGCGCAGCTGGTACTTATTCTATTAACCTTGATAGGGATGAAAGGCAAAGTAGACCTCGGCAGAATACGAACTCAGAACGTAAAGACAGACAAGATACCACTAAGCATTTTGCCTGGCATGCTAACAATTCTGCCAGCTTGTACCCTTATGGAGAAAGGTAATATTCCAAGGCCCTGATGTCCACCTGAGCTTCACAGCCATAGAGGAGGGTGGTGGTTCAGACTGCTTGGTATATGGTAACCTTTTATGAAGAAATGAAAGCTTATATTCTGAAAAACTGTCTCTCTCTCACACACACATGCAAACACACACACACACACACACATACACCTACAAACACGTACCTATATATATATATATATATATATATATGTATATATATATATATATATATATATATATATATATATATATATATATATATATATATATATATATATATATATATATATATATATATATATATATATTTATATATATAGGTATATATATATATATATATATATATATATATATATAGGTATATACACACATAAACACATGCACATATATATGTATATTTGTGTGTATATATATGCATATGTGTGTGTGTGTGTGTATATATATATTTGTACACGTGTGTGTGTGTGTGTGTGTGTGTGTGTGTGTGTGTGTGTGTGTTTGTGTCTTGTCTCGACACTGTGCAATAGTTGTAAACGATTTTTGTTACTGCCATACAATGGTTATCATTCATTTCCAATCTCTTGAGGAAACATGTCCAGCCAATGGGAAAATATTACCTTCCTTGGAAACAGATGAGACTTGGCAACAATAAGAGCATCTGGCTGTTGAAAATCAGTCTCAATGAATTCTGTTTGACTTGTGCAAATATGGAAATGTGGACATTAAAATGATGATGGTTTCATATACATATACATATACATACATGTGTGTGTGTGTGTATGTATGTGTGTATTCAGCAACAGTACTTTGTAGTAAAGATTGTTTGCCAACATAACATGGCAGTCCTGATTTAGGACGAATGTTACTGTAATTTAGCCCCAGGAGACATCGCCTCCAGCTGGCTATACGACACGATCTGTGTCCTTATATTTTCGAAGTGGAGATGCTAGATTCCCTTGTTCGAAAATATAAGGACACAGGTCGTGTCGTATAGCCAGCTGGAGATGATGCAACATTAGTCCTAAACCAGGACTGCCATGTTATGTTGGCAAACAATCTTTATTACAAAAATATTATTGATAGTGACTTGAAAGTTCCGGCCAGCTAAGCTATCATTGGACTGCAATGCATTGAAGTTAATCTTGGCTTTACACAGTCTTTGTTGAGTTAAAGTCTTCCTTGGGTGAGTGGGTTCGAGTGGAGTGATATTTAGGTTGTAGGGTGGGTTGTGGTAGAGAGGTGTTTTGGAGAAAGTTTTATTGATTAAATTTGGGTTTGTGTTATTGTTTAGAGTTTATTCATGTATGTAGAACTTTATAAGCAGGTAGGTATATTTAGGCGCGTTCCCTTCAGGTCATGGGATTATTTTTTAGTGGTTCACAAAAAGGATATTGTTAGATTAAGTCTAGGATGAACCAGTAGCGTTCGTTCTTTCTAGTTTTATTCAATGTAATCCTTTGCTTTAACAATGTAAAGGTCAAAGGTTCAAAGTTTAGTCCAGTAATTGAGTGTGTCTGATATTTTGTAATGGAATTTTGTTAAGGGTTCACAAAAGAATATAAGTAGATGGTATGTTTTAGCTGATCAGTTTCTTTACTTGTTGTTGTTATTTAATGTATTCCCTGTTTGTATTTGGAAAAGTTATATAACAATGATAACAGTGATATAAGTGATAACAGTGTTGGAAAATAAGGGGTTGGTTTTTAAGTGTTTTGAGATGTCTTTAAAAGCTATGGTGAAAATGTATTATTCCAGTTTTTGTAAATTCTGTGGCTTCAATTAACTATTTAGGGGACATTACTGCTTCAGTCAGACTTTTGCAGGCACATAATTTCAAAGAATCTCAAAGCATTCCTGTAATAACCAAACATTTCTGATTGCCCATTTGATTTATGGCTGTCTATAAATAATATAAAGAATAAACAGGGTAGCATGACATAGGATCAGCCATTGAATTTGAAGAATCACAAGTCCTATTTTTTAAACTCTACCTCCACGAAAAAAAATCCAAATGTATTTGGAGAGACTTGAGGCAAATTTTCGTTCAGGTTTTTTTTAAATGTATGAATTGGTTGATAAACGCGAACTTCAAAGAAATAATATCGGTCAGGTCGATATTATTTCTGATATAATTTCTGAGAGCATTAATTGTTAGGGTGGAGTTGCTATATTAGAATTTTCGAAAGACAATTATCGTTAAGTGGGTAATTATTTGGAACAACAACGTTACAGTTGTTTGAAAGGATTCTAGAATTAAAATGTCTGATGGAGCTTGCAAAATTCATACAGTAAGAATAGCTTACTTTAATCACATTTTATATCTATGAATTATTGGAAGAGGAAAATATCTTGCTTTGATGAATAAAGATTGTAATATCTAGGCTTAAAGTCATACCCAAGTCATACATTCATACATGCGTATGTACGTGCACACATACATACATATTTCATATTATCAATTATATCTCCCTTAGACTTTTATGCTTTTAACAAATTTTAAAATATGACCTCAGAAAACAATGACTATTTAAAACTTCCTGTATTTATCGTTATTCACTTTTTCACATTTCCTATATGCATTGAGTTCTAACACTTAACCATTTAACTGGCAATCAATTGGATTATTACAAATAGAAATTCGCAAAGGTACTTCATGTCACTCCTTATATGTTTTTTCAATAACAATCTGTAAGATTATATTTTAACCCGTTTATCAAGTTACACGTTTTATTTATCTGATTATCGTCTCAATCACATCTATAAATTTTCACTTTCTTAATCTTAGCTCTCTTACAGTTTCACACACCAATTCTATTAATTCAGAATTTCGTTTTAGTTGTAGCTCTCATGGGTCTCCTGCTACATTCAGTCACAGATTACTTTTAATCACAGTTTACTTTTAGAATTAGACAGCATAGGCGAACTCATCATTATCTTTAACAATTAATCGTGTTGCTTATTGCTTAGTTTTAAAACCTCACATTCATCATTATCCTGTTAGTCTCCACCCCAAACTAGCATATAACTGTTCTCTACAAACAATTAAGACCTCCCATCTCCTGCTCTTCTCTTTCCTTCTACCTTCGTTGCTTGCAATAAACATAAACATCCGAACAGTTTCTAATTTTCAATTAAAGTTCGACGAAATCTATCCGAGAGAAAATTAGAGTGAATATTTGTCACATTCAATTCGTTAAAAAGAAATTATTTACTCTGCTACAATAGAATAGACTTCCTTATTATTTTTTTTTTCTAGCTTGTAGCTTTGTTTTAACGAACAAATAATTTCTAAATTAAGCATCTGTTTAATAAACCACTGTTCTAAAATGCTGAAACCAAGAATAGAGATATCTACTAAGAACATTGTCATTCCCATTTGGAAAAAATACTTGAAGTACTTAATGGGAGGGAAAAAACTGTTCTTTAACGTTGAAGACTAAGTTACTTAACTTTTGTTCTCGATAAAAGGGCAATAATTCGAATACTTCCAAATTTGGCTTTAAAAGCGCGCGCGTACGCACTTACACATACACACACACACACACACACACACATGCGGACAATGCATATACGCCACAAACACACGCACATACATGCACAATCACCAATAAAGTGCCCCCGCTTTTTAAAGAGGAAGTATTTTTATTAATTAAAAACCCACTAAAATAAATAAATAAATAAATAAATAAAATAAAATAAAATAAAATAGACAATTGCTACCAGAAGAAACTTAACCCCAAATTTCCGGAAATTAAAAGTTCGAAAATACAATTAGATGACACCCAAATTCTTTGCAAAACACACGTCTTCACTTTTACCGATTCTTATATGCCTCTGTTACCTCAGAGGCATAAAAAAAAAAGGAAATTAGAATAAATATTCAAGGCCAGAAGATTACCCGTGATTTGTGTATTGATGATAGAAGCAAAACTCTTACACCGTTACAACCATACTTTACATTTAAGAACCATAACTTACAAAACCAGACATGGATAATTATTAATAAACATATATTTAATAAAATCAGGAACAACACCATTTCAGTTATAGAATGGCTTAGATCTATTCCAAAGTTTAAAACAGATTGATACAATTTGAAATGAAAAATGACTACTACTCGGTCATCAAAACATTACTTATCAACGATCTTAATTTCACCAGTGCAGTCACAGATATTACAGTTATCGAAATAAATTTTATGATAAATGTACGAAAAACTATTAAGAATTTTAAGTTGTCTTATATTTATTTTAGTGTTAGCAGGGGCGTCACAACTCTGCTGAAAAATAGCAACCTTATAGAAACATATGTTCTAATTTAAAAGTAGATTTCCCAAACTCGAGGGCGACCTTTACGTAGACAATATTCTCTTAGTTCTGAACAACTGTAATCCTGAACAAACAAATAACCTTGGAAAACTTCTACAGATACTAATCTTTCTATCACTCATTTTATGAATGCAGTTTTACATCCCCGTAACTCGCTGTTCCTCTCCCTATCGTAAAACAAATGAATATTTAAACTATATCCCCCAAATAACAAACAATTCAAAGAGTATTAATTTGGTTGAAAACATTTCACTTAGGCGGCAAATATCTGAAACTAGAAATAAATATTGATGAACTTTTTTTATTGTTATAATAATTCTCTCTCCAGAAGCGACTTCAAAGAGAAAATTACGTACATTGAAAATATCACTATAATTACAGCCCATATAAATAGGAAAATGGATTTTACGTGGTATAATCCTCCTTTTAAATTTTACAATTATAAACTCAATCACAAACATGTTATCCAGCCCTTTTACATAACACATGTATTAATCACATAACTTCAAAAATCTTAAATAAAAACCCAATAAAATTTACTCCACAACTTCAATTTTGCTCTCACGCATGTATCAAACCAACTCTGTAATTTCAATAAGCCTTCAATTAACCTGACTACAAATAACTGCAATTGCGTGATCCCTATTAACTGCCCCATAGATTCCAAATGTCGAGATAAACATATAATATAACACTGCGCTATACAGATTAATAACACATCTAAAGCATATATGAATCTTACTTCACATTCACAAAAATTTCGTGCCAACTAGAAACAAGTTTCGAAATACATACAAAAAAAATTTCAAATCTCTCTCTGGTTTCCTTTTGAGCTCTGGAAAATAAAAACTTAATATAACTTTAAACAGAACATTCTAACAAGACAAACAGCTTATACTAGAAGTAAACTGATGTGAAACTCATGCACAATTTCGAAATTATTTTCAACAAAACACCAATTCGCTACAGATATTCAGAAAGAATATCAATTCAAAGTATGCAATCATTTTAGATAATATATATATATTCACTAATAGATAAAACAATAACTGAACTAGCTTGATTGATCCATTCTTTTAATTAGTGTAACACACCTCCTGTTTACACTTTTTGTTTTAACATTAATCTCTTCTTACCTCTTATGCTAAAGAATATCTCTAGTTAGATTAGAACCTTTTGTATCTTTTATAGTTCTGGCATCGAAAACCCTTGATTTATATGACTATACATGTATAGATTTGTGAGATATATACTTTTGATCATTTGCGCGCCCGCACACATGTATGTATGTATGTATGTATGTATGTATGTATGTATGTATGTATGTATTAACAAATGAAGAATCGATTCGCTGGTATTAATCTTATTCTACGGTTTACAATTGTTTCGATAACGTATGGTCGACAAACCAAGCAGCGAAACTGTCACATCGATCATATAATATATATTACACAATGATTGGCCGATAGACATTTATTCATAACGCTCGTGAACAAATATATGTCACATACACACATACATATATACATACATACACACACACTTACGTACTCACAATCAAGAAGGAATTTGTCTAATAGTGTTGAATCTATACGCAAACACATGCGTATTTAGCCTTCTTAATAACACCCTTCTGTATTTGTTCTTTAAATATTTTTAAATTTCAAAACAATAAAATCCAATATCTTAATTCTGATAAAACAATGACAATAGAGATACTACATGTATTTATCTTTATTCACTTCGTCACACCTCTTTCATTAAGTTTTAGCAGATAACAATTTAACAGACAATCAATTAATTATTACAAACTCAAATTCATTAAGGTATTTCATATCACTCCTTATTACAATAGCAATTACACCGGTACTTAACTGGTTGCGTGTACGCTTACTTATCTTCTCAATTACATCAATAATCTTTCACTTTCTTTAATCTTTGCTTCTTACGGATTCACATACCAACTCCATTCATTATAATTTCAATTTAATTACAGCTCCTACCAACATTCAGTCATAGTTTATTTTTAATTACCGTTTACTTTAAAATTTTGACGGCGTAAGTGAACTTCCTAACATCGCTAACAGTTAATCGTATTTACAAACAAGATTTTATACACTGCTTGGCTCGGGAATAGTGGATGTAAGCGCACCCACTAAAATTTTTTGTGGGAGGCGGGGGCGGAAGAGGGGGGGGGGCAATGAAAACGTTTTGAATATCCGATTGAAAAACTTCATCCCCAAAACGAGCGAAGAAACATTGCTTTTCCCATTATTGGGTTTATCTGATTTGATTGATGTACAGCTGTTGGCACTCCGTCGGTTACGACGACCAGTGTTCCAGTTGATCCGATCAACGGAACAGCCTGCTCGTGAAATTAACGTGCAAGTGGCTGAGTACTCCACAGACAAGTGTACCCTTAACGTAGTTCTCGGGGAGATTCAGCGTGACACAGAAACAGGAAGAAAGTGTGAGAGGAAGTTTTGGTGAAAGAGTACAGCAGGGTTCGACTAAAATTCTTCAAGGTGGTGCCCCAGCATGGCCGCAGTCTAATGACTAAAACAAGGAAAAGATAAATAATAAAAGAACTAAGAATATATACGAAGATGAATAACCTCGAATAAATCCGAAAATAAACAACTAAGAATTTAACATTAGCTACAGAAGTAGAATATTAGTTTCAAATTTTGGCACAAGGCCAGCAATTTCGGGGAAGGGATAAAACGATTACATTAACCCCATTGTTTAACTGGTACTTATTTTATCGATCCTGAAAGGATAAAAGGTAAAGTCGATATCGGCGGCATTTGAACTCAGAACGTAAAGACGGACAAAACGCCGCTAAGCATTCTGCTAGCTCACTGCCTTAGCAAAAGTAGAATATTATTAAATATCAAATGCCAAATACCAAATATATAATCAAATAGGAAGGACCAAGAATATAATGGAAGATGAAGAACCAATAGTTGCCAAGAATATTACCGAAAATGAACAACCTAGATTTGATTAGTGCTTTTCAATTTTTAGATCAACATTTTAGATTTATTCTTAGATCAGATCAAATTTTGATCAAATATTATTTTTTTCTAATGTCATTATAATACATAGTATAAGGAGAGAGGCACAAGTTAAGTAATTTACAATGTTACAAATCCTAGACAATACAAGTCTTATTTATGATAAAAAGAGTCTGGTCTCGTAATTTTTCAAACTCATAGCGAACCTCTTGTAAATTGTGTATTCATAGTTCTAACTAGTCCATTTTTGCAATTCGTTTTCTCGTCAGTTTAAACTCTCACAGAACATTTCATAAAGAGTAGTCATCTCGAATAATACGTTTTTTAAAACTATATATGTTGTTGATATATTTCAGTTAATGCCGCAGTCTTTCAACATACACATTTTAAGTATCTATACGCAGGAGTGTCTGTGTGGGAAGTAGCTTGCTTACCAACCACATGGT
>NC_142931.1:131078693-131088693 GCF_046866305.1 Octopus bimaculoides
CCACCACCACCACCACAACCACCACCATCACCACCACCACCACCACCAACGCAAGAACAACCATCACCACTACCACCACCACCACCATCACCACCACTACCACCACCAACGCAACAACAACCATCACCACTACAACTACCACCACCACCACCACAACCACCACCACCACCACCACAACCACCACTACCACCACCACCACCACCACCACCACCACCAACGCAACAACAACAACCATCACCACAACAACCATCACCACAGCAATAACCACTACAACAACACCCACTGTAATAACAGCTACCACATTAACCACCACTACAGAAACCTCAGCCGCAACAACGACAATTGCCCCCAAATTACCATAATAACCACCACAACTACCGTTACTCTAATTAGTAGTACTATATCATCACGACAACCACTACTACCATCATCATCATCGTCATCGTCGATGTCTTCTCATAATAACCACCACCTCCACTACAACCCTAACCCAGTGCCACCACCAACCTAAGAAGTAGCCATACCACGACCACGACCACCACCCCCACGTCTTCGCCATCGCCATCACGAACAAAGCCACTTCAATTACAACGACGCCGATGACTACCACCACCACCACCACCACCACTACTACTACTACTACTACTACTACTACTACTACTATCCCTAACACCATCCCCCATCACAAGTCCAGTTGTAAAAGACGTGCAATAAGACTATTGTGCAACCGTGTAGAAACATATATATGTGATGCCAACACACGTCAGCAGAGGGAGGTTGTAAGAAAGGTACATCAGCCAGGCCATTACACTTATATAACACACCGGTGATATCGTTGTAATTGCATGGTGCAATTCTACAGTCTTTTGGTTCTCACTTTTAGGGGGGTGACATGGTGGTAGAGGCTGTCGATGCTATCGTTGAGACGATGCTAATATGTTGGTAGTTCAAGTGGTATTGATGGTTTTGGTGGCGGTAAGGATTGTTGTTGTTGTTGTTGTTGCTGCTGCTGCGGCTGCTGCTGCTGTCAGCTCTGGCGGAGCAAACCAATGACCTAAGAAATTCCAGCTACGATCGTCCAATTTGTCCCCATTTTACTCCCAAGACAAACCTGGAATCAAGGCATTCGTGAGAAATTTGGTCAAACGGAACAATGACTTCTTTCGGGCCTCGTGTATGATGGAACCTTCTCAAAATATCAGGTGTCCCTATTATTTGTAATTACTGACGTCATAAGAATTTTATAAACTTTCGAGAGAGCGTGAAATAATTCTACCGGAGATGTGGGTTCGAGTCCTACGGGCAGCCTTCGACTTTTTTATTATCCAAAAAGGTTTTTCAAACCAATATTTACTTGCTATTGTTTATAGCTTTATGTGCTTCGAGATCTCCTGTTCCAAAATGGTCAACAAGATGGTACTTAACCAAATACAACCTAAGATAGACAAACAATTGTGACCAAATCAAAATGGATTCAGATCAGAACGGTCAACATCTCACATTGTCGCACTTAGAAAACTGATAGAGGGAGTTAAGAGCCGTAGCAGGAAGGTTATCATTATCTACGTAGACTTTGAAAAGGCTTTTGATTCAGTACTTAGAGAAATGATGATGAAGATACTTAAAGTATATGATACTCCACAAAGAATTCTGAGAGCAATAAGTAAGCTGTATAAGAACACCAGAGCGAAAGTGATCACTCCTGATGAAGAAAAAATACATCGAAGACAAAGCCGGAGTATTACAAGGCGACACGCTAGCACCTTGTCTCTTCGCCATCGTTCTGGACTCTGTAATGCGTAGAACGTTCGAGGGCAAGGCAGAAGAACTGGGATTCAAACTGCATAGGCAAAGAAGTAGACGGCATCAAGCAGTAACAATATCTGGCCCAGAGACTAAGCTGATGACCTGGCATTACTAACAGAAACGACAGGTCAGGCAAAGGAGATGCCGAGTAGATTAGAGCAAGAATCAGGGAAGGTAGGATTGTACTGTAGCGCAAAGAAAACAGAGCTGCAAGTATTCTTTTCTATCTTTTTTTTTCTACTCTAGGTACAGGGTCGGAAATTTGGGGGGAGGGGGGCCAGTCGATTAGATCGACTCCAGTACGCAACTGGTACTTAATTTATTGAGCCCTAGAACCCATACGGCAGGTTATCCAGTTTTCATGGCGTAAAAGTGACCTAAATCACAACATTACCCCTGAAGGGGTCTCTGCTCCGTTGCTGGGTTAGGCTAGCGATTTTGAGGGGAGAGGACAAGTCGATTACATCAACCCCTGTACTTGACTGGCATCTTATTTCGTCAACCTTGAGGGATGAAAGGCGAAGTTGACCACGGTGGGATTTGAAATCAGAACGTAAAGGGCCGGGAGAAATACCACTAAGCATTTTGCCCGATGTGCTGACGATTCTGTCAGCTTGCCGCCTTAACCAGATAATTATAATGTTTAAAAACTGAAATACCAAAGGCGCTGCGGAGCGTAATGTTTTAAATTGAATGGAGTTTCTTACCTTGTATCTTAATGAAACGGTTAATCCTGCAATTCATCGGAAAGCCGAGAGTTGTTAGTTGAGATCGATGAGGCAGTAATTCTTAGCTTGCAAGACCATTATCTGTAAGTCCAATATGACCGCTATCATTATCATTATCACGATCATTATTATTTCAGCACGATCATTATCCAGTATGATCATTATCAGAAATCTCATTATCCCTAAGTCCGAGATTATTATCTCTAAGTCCAACATGCAATTGATTATCGACTAATTTTAATGTTAAGAAAATTTTTTTGGCAATGGTGAGTATAAATCAGTGATGCAAATTTCACTGTTATTCCGCAAAAGTGAATAATTTCCTATTTATATAAGATTAATAAAATATTGAATTATATAAAAAGTTAAAGAAGTGATTTTAAATTCTCAATCGCAGAATAATGCTAATAATATAGCCTGAACAGGATAAACTATCCCTATTTTGCAGAAAAAAGTGTAGGTGGCTAGCTGTGGACTCGAACTCACATCCCCGTAATTACAAGTCACGATGCTTTGACCAATTAATCTAAACTACCCACTACAAATTCTTCTGCAAATTAAGATATATAAATCTCGCTTTATGAGACGCTCTCCTATGTTAAATTCAAATTACGACAAACGTAAATAAACAAACGAAGTTTGCTTTTTTTTTTTTTTAGAAGTGTTGAGATGTCTTTTAGATTTAGTTTTCAACGTTCTCTCATTGTAAATAAATTAACTCAAGACGTAAGGAATCCGAAACACTGCCTTACACCTCACTAAAAGGAATTTAGTACAAAAGTAGTTCAGAGCTCGTGGTTTTATAAATCTTGAAACACTATTTTGATCCAAACGACTGAAGTATGTTGTTCCTCTAGCGAGTTATGAACAATTGCAACCTTGATTTAAAACCTCTGATCGTAGCGAGAAGAAAAAAATGATGTGATTCGGCCCTAGTAATTTCAACCTCAGACCAGTCATGTTAGTGATGTCGACCTAAAATGCCAAGCCACATAACCATTATTTTTGTCTCCTAATTCCATAATGAGAATTCCCTTAAAAATACATGCCGTGTTTCACTTCATCTTCCAGCGCATAGAAGATCTTGAGAATACAACCTTTCTTTAGTCGATGAACTTCACAATGCCACGATAAACCATTTATTCCGCTATGACATCACTTTTTACAACAAATTCTATTACAGCGTTCTGAGTAGAGTCGCATTAGATGGCTCCACAACCTATCCATCTATAAAACATTTATATTACACAGAACGAATGAAGCATGGGCGAACTAATAGTCTCAAAACAAGCATGGATGTTTAGAATAAACTTATGAAAATGCTTTGGACAGGCAAAAGGTTGATACAAATTTTAAAAAATGAATCGCAAGCGTTACCAACGTTGAAAATAGTTGCATTTAATTTTTAATGAAGCAACTGACAACTAACCTTCCAAAAACTTTAATTCGAACTGACTATTCATCACCAATGACAATACTTAGCTTAAATAATAAATGTTTACATGTGGTTATTATTATTATTATTATGTAGAGGCGCAATGGCTCAGTGGTTAGGGCAGCGGACTTGCGGTCATAGGATCGCGGTTTCGATTCCCAGACCGGGCGTTGTGAGTGTTTATTGAGCGAAAACACCTAAAGCTCCACGAGGCTCCGGCAGGGGATGGTGGCGAACCCTGCTGTACTCTTCCACCACAACTTTCTCTCACTCTTACTTCCTGTTTCTGTTGTGCCTGTAATTCAAAGGGCCAGCCTTGTCATTCTCTGTGTCACGCTGAATATCCCAGAGAACTACTTGAAGGGTACACGTGTCTGTGGAGTGCTCAGCCACTTGCACGTTAATTTCACGAGCAGGCTGTTCTGTTGTTGGGTTCAACTGGAACCCTCGACGTCGTAAGCGACGGTGTGCCAAGTTGTATAAAGTTATTACAGGTATGAATAATAAGTTATCAGTTTGTACGAGTTCTGGTTATTGATTAATGACGACGTAGTATTACGGTTAATAGAAATGTATTCATCCCTCCTTGTGACGATTTTTTTTTAGCATTAAAGCTTATGTTTATTTTTTGTCTTGTTTTGTGTTTTGGTTACAACCATTTGGACGCTAAACATAGCCATTTTTTACTTCATACAATCACGTGACAACGAAGAAATCTATGCCTGGTCATTCGCTTCACTAGACATAGCAACTAAATTCCCTGAAACCACACTATGTTATTAGAGAAGTGACAGAGACTTTAGATAATATAGCCGTGGACACACCTTGAAGTTTCACGTTTGAATGCGGTTGATAGTTTTTCTGTGGTTGAGGAGTTCAGACTTCTAGCATTGAAGCTTCCTCGTTGGATCACATTGCACACACACACACACACACACACACACACACACACTTATGATCAAAGGTTGTGTTGTTGTCGTTGGCACTCCGTCGCTTGTGACGTCGAGAGTTCCAGTTGATCCGATCAACGGAACAACCTGCTCGTGAAATTAACGTGCAAGTGGCTGAGCACTCCACAGTCACGTGTACCCTTAACGTAGTTCTCGGGGATATTCAGCGTGACACAGTGTGACAAGGCTGACCCTTTGAATTACAGGCACAACAGAAACAGGAAGTAAGAGTGAGAGAAAGTTGTGGTGAAAGAGTACTGCAGAGTTCGCCACCACCCCCTGCCGGAGCCTCGTGGGGCTTTAGGTGTTTTCGCTCAATAAACACTCACAACGCCCGGTCTGGGAATTGAAACCGCGATCCCATGACCGCGAGTCCGCTGCCTTAACCCCTGGGCCATTGCGTCTCCACATGATCAAAGGTATTTTGGCATCGACCGTCATATCCATTTAAGTGAGTAGGTCTCTAGGACTGTTTTATTTAACATGTCCATCACTTCTCTAACAAAGTAGAGTGTGATTTCAGAGAAATTTGATCGTTGTTTCTAGCAAACTGAGTGACCACGTTGCCTCATGATTGTGTATAGTTAGAAGTAGTGTTATTCCCCAACTGATTGTGATCGTAGTTATGATAGTGGATGGGGTCAGAGATGTAGCCATGGATGGGGTCAGAGATGTAGCCATGGATGGAGTCAGAAATGTAGGGAGAGCGAGCACACAAAAAAAAGGCGCCGTGACATACACCAAACAATTTTTTACTCATTTCTCTTATATTACGTGACATATTTCATTAGTTATACTATAGGCGCAGGTGTAGTTGTGAGGTAAGAAGCTTACTTCCAAACCACATAGTTCCGGGTTCAATCCCACTGCGTGGCACCTTGGGCAAGTGTCTTCTACTGTAGCCTCGGCAGATCAAAGCCATGTTAGTGGATTTGATAGACGGAAACTGAAAAAAAGCCTGTCGTATATAAACTTCATGTTTCAGTTATGATGTCAATATGTATGAAACTTACAACTACTGATATACCCTGTACATTTATGTGTATATATTGAAATATGAAGAAGAGTTCAGTTACACTAACAATTCTGTACTTCTGTTGTAATACTATATATCACTAGAAGCTTCACGTCTCCTTATATGTGAGGGTTTAATACACTGAGTAGATCGAGTATTTCTCCGAAAAACTCTGATTACATGTTTGATCCTGCTGTCCATCAACAGGAGTAACTTTTCAAACCAGGCGAGGTACTAACACTATTCCCATCGTCATATTCCCTACAAGTTTCAAATGGTTCCTATTTATATTTGATTCTTTCTGTCTGGCTCAGCTTTCCAATCACAAGTACGACGCGTATTGCAACGAGAGAAATTTGTTGAATTACCGATATTTTAAAAACAACATTTAATCATCTATCGGACGGATCGTAGTTAACGGGGCAGCACGAGTTTGATATTCCATTAATTCGAAAAGAATTTATAGCCTGTTCGGATGAGACGAACAGTACGATAACTGAGCAACAATCGTAGCAAAAATGACTAAAATATTTTCTCTTGTGGGGTAGGGGAACTGGGGGGAAAACGCTTTTAACCCCATTTTAATTACTTGAGTCATTCGTTCTGTAATTCCTTTTGATTATGGGTGATATGGAAGGGTTTTGTAAGGAATGTAACCAATTTTCTGTAGTCAAGAACAGAGGTTATTACTAAAGGATTCTGAACCAGAGAACTTATTAAATTATCGAATGCCCTTGTCTGGACATTTGCTGTTGTGTCAGACTACATACATATATTTATACATACGTACATAATGCATACACACATTCATACATGCACACAAGCGCGCACACACATACACACATGTTATCGGGTATAATGTATAACGAATCGAATGCTAAATCATTTATATTGGTAAAAAGGATACACTATATAGAGAGAATGCAGAGTGTAAATATTATTATGTATCTTAAAGAATATTTTACGCGTTTTACTTTCTTTCTCCACGCAAAGCTGTGCATCACGCAAAGATTATCTGCTGTAATGCGACGCACAGTGAAACAAATTATAACATCTGAGAGAGATACTATTTAACACACACACACACACACACACACAAACATACACAAACACACACACACACACACACACACACACACACACACACACACACACACACACACACACACACACACACACACACACACACACACGCTCTTAAGTGAAACACTTTATTTCACGTTGCTCCAGTTCACTCAGCTGTAGAAATGAGTTGCGACGTCATTGGTGCCAAGCTGTATCAGCCATTACCTTTCTTTTGGATAACATTGGTGGTGTGGAGAGGAAAGGCTGGTATGCATAGACGACTGTTGGTTTTCCATAAACAACCTTGCCCGGACTTGTGCCCCAGAGGGGAACTTTCTAGGTGCAATCCGTTAGCCATTCATGGTCGAAGGGGGTCTATACGCTATTTTTGTTCGTTCCCGTCTGGGCTATAAAATGTCTTTTTGTATTTTTGTTGGTCGTAATTGTTTATACCAATATGTCATTCCTGACGAAGAATCTAATTTCTATTTCAAGAAGAGTGGATCTTTCATATTTGACGGGCAACACTTTTCATTTATGTTTTATTTAGTGTGTTTTCTACCGAAACACTTTCAAACTTCGTATACTTGTATATTTTGTGTTATAGAACAGATAAAAATTTTTGTATTCGAAGTTATTTCATGTAAAAAATTGTCGTATTTCGGTAATTTCAACCAATCACTGATGTCTATTGAGGTGAAAACAATTACTGCTGTGGAATGTAAACAACACGTTGTGCGGTGTAATGGGATCTTTTCCCTTGAATAAAATTAGTGCCGTTGTTTGTCAACAACAACTATCGGCGGTAGTTATTTATGACATCGTTCATGCGTTTGTACTGGTTTTAGTTTTAGCGTTTTAGGGTTAGGGTTCGGGTTAGGGTTTTAGGGTTAGAGTTAGGGTTCGGGTTAGGGTTAGGGTTTTAGGGTTAGAGTTAGGGTTCGGGTTAGGGTTAGGGTTAGGGTTAGGGTTAGGGTTAGGGTTTTAGGGTTAGAGTTAGGGTTCGGGTTAGGGTTAGGGTTAGGGTTAGGGTTAGGGTTAGGGTTAGGGTTAGGGTTTTAGGGTTAGAGTTAGGGTTCGGGTTAGGGTTATGAGTATTTTGGCAAAAATACTCATAACCCTAACCCGAACCCTAACATAATGCAACGCTCGGTCTGGGAATCGAATCCACGATCTAGCAATCGTGTGTGCAGCATCCTAATAATTAAGCCAAGCGCCTTCATATATATATATTATATATATATATATATATATATATATATATATATATATATATATATATATATATATATATATATATATATATATATATATATATATATATATACATATACATACGCTTAAACATTCTTTTTTTCTTCATTTTCTTCTTCCTGTAGTTCTTCTTCTTCTTCTTCTTCTTCTTCTTCTTCTTCTTTCCACCCCCTTTTCTCCATTTTTTTTTCTTTTTCCTGATGAAGAATTAGCGTCCGAAACGTTGAAGACTGTTTCCTTTTTCTTTCGAGCATTAGTTTTGATTCTTGAGATGTCTTCTCTGCTCATAAGGAACTGGTCTCAATTGCCATTTGGTAATTGAAACACACTCCTTGGGGGCGGTAAAGTTTATACAAATATATGTATGTATGTTATCAATCAGTTTCATTTCTCTATCTACCTATCGATCGATCGATCTATTTACTATTATTTTATTAGGCGGCGAGTTAGCAGAATCGTTAGCATGCCGGGCAAAATGTTTAGCGGCATTTTGTCTCCTGTACGTTCTGAGCTCAAATTCCATTGAGGTCTACTTTGTCTTTCATCCCGTCAGCGTCGTTAAAATAACTACCAGTTGTATACTGGGGTCAATCAATGTAAACGACTTAAAACCTCCCGGAACTTGGATGTCCTTGCGTCAAAATTTGAAACCAACATTATATTATATTATATACTCACATGTCCCTTACACACATGTTCATACATGTATGTATGTATGTTATGTAAGTATGTGTGTTTTGAAACAGATAATAAGGGAGAGAAATGCAGTTGTGAAGCCAGCAATGTTTTAGTGAACAGCCACAAGACAATAGTGTCAACTAGATTGCAGTGGATGTTGAGGGAAGGGATATATGTGTGCGCATGTTTGTGTGTGTGTGTGTGTGTGTGTGTGTGTGCGTGTGTGTGTGTGTGTGTGTGTGTGTGTGTGTGTGTGTGTGTGTATCTGCGCGTGAATTACGTGTATGTTTTGAGAATGTGTGTGAATGTTTGAAATTCATGTTATAATGTATTTGTGTATATGAATGACCGCATGCGATATATATATATAATTCATACACACATACCGTACATATATTTATATATGTATATACTTATAAATACATACATATACATGCATAAATATATATATATATGCATACATATACGACATGTACATATGTATGTATGTATGTATGTATGTATGTATGTATGTAAGTGAGTGTGCATGCGTTTATGTATACGTGTGAGGTCTGCTGCCTTACCTAGGATTTGGTAGGTAGGTGTGGGTCCCTTTCTATGCGGGGAACCGTTGGTGGAGGTAGACGTTGTGGTTTTGATGCTGATGCTAGTTTTGGTAAGATGGTGTTGGTGGTAGCAGTAATGGTGGTGACAGCAATGGTGATCATAATGGTGGTGGTGGTGTTGCTGTCGGTAGTGATTCTAGAAGTGGTGCCGTTGTTGTTGTTGTTGGAGGTGGAGGTAATGTTGATGGTGGAGGTCATGCTGCTGGTATCGATGGCGGTGCCACTGGTGATGATGGCGATGTAGAAGTGTTGGTTGTTGTGGTAGTGACAACGGGTGGTAATGGTGGGTCGATGGTGGTAGTCGCGTCGTGGTGGTGGTGGTTGTGGTGGTGGTGGTTGTGGTTGTAGTGGTTGTGGTGGTGGTGGTGGTGGTTGGGGTAGTGGTGGTTGTGACGGTGGTGGTGGTGGTTGGGGTAGTGGTGGTTGTGGCGGTGGTGGTGGTGGTGGTGGTGGTGGTGGCGGTG